>NC_142519.1:23869296-23914296 GCF_964205215.1 Stylophora pistillata | reverse complement strand
TAGACGCGTCGAACGCCTTCAACTCCTTGAATAGAGCCGCCGCCCTGCATAATATTGGAGTGTTATGCCCATCAATAGCGACATACGCAATAAATACTTACAGGGAGCCCGCACGCCTCTTCATCGTGGGCGGACAGGAACTGAGATCATCCAAAGGCGCTACACACGGCGACCCGCTTGCCATGAGCCTATACGCCATCAGCCTCCAGCCACTCATAACGCGACTACAAGTCAAGAGCGCAGCTAGCCAATGTTGGTCTGCGGATGACGCAATTGGGTGCGGTTCCCTAGGGGATGTGAAAACATGGTGGGACGAGCTCATGGTCAGCGGGCCTCCACTGGGATATATTCCAAACCCCCAAAAATGCTGGCTCATTGTGAAACCTGAAAAAGAGCGACCTGCTAAGGAGATCTTTAGCGAGACAACTATTAACATCACAACTGAGGGTCGCAAGCATTTAGGAGCGGCTCTTGGTTCTAGAGCTGTTTTTGAAGAATATGTTGACCAAAAATTTGAGGAATGGGTTGTACAAGTAACCAGACTGGCGGAATTCGCTACAACACAACCTCAATCTAGTTATGCAGCCTTTGTGTTTGGACTAAGGCACCGTTGGACATCTCTTTTAAGAACTCTGCCAGGCTTAGCCTCTTTTCTCGAACCGGTAGAGCGTGCCATAGTGGATTTGCTTGTGCCGGCTATCACCGAGCATGCTACCACACTGAAAGAACGGGATCTTTTAGAACTCCCTGTTCGCTTAGGCGGGCTGGGGCTAATGAATTCAGCCAGAACCGCATCACAAGAGTATGAGGCGTCTGTTGAGATCACAGGCCCTCCTGTGTGGAAAATTCTCAAGCAAGCCCAAGAGCCACCAGATGAGATGGAAATTAAGACCCTGCAAGCGAATGCACGAAGAGAAAAAGATGTATTGTTAAAGAGGCAGAGTGAGCAAGTGAGGGAATCCTTGTTCAGCAAAACTGAACGCGCGGTAGAGCTAGCTGCGGAGAAAGGAGCCTCGAATTGGTTGACAGTGATCCCGATAAAGGAGATGAATTTTAATTTGAACAAAAGAGAATCCAGAGACGCAATTAAACTCAGGTATGACTGGGAGATCGCTGACCTACCTGGCATTTGCACATGTGGGGACTTTTTTACCGTTGATCATGCTATGGTCTGCCGGCATGGGGGGCTGATCATTCAAAGGCACAATGAGATTAGGGATCTAGAAGCGGAAATGTTGCGCATGGTTTGCACTGACGTAGAGACAGAGCCAGTTCTTCAGGAAATTATACGGAAAGTGCGCAAGCCAGAATTTAAGTAGTCAATTTTTTATTATGTAGCTTAGTTTACTGAATTTTTCTTCTTTTTTTTAGAGAACTGCTTTTTGTGAAATATTTTTAAGGAAAAATTTATTATTATTATTATTAAGGACGTCGATCATGTATCGTCAATTTATTTGCTGTTCTGCTGAATGAAGTTGAAGCAAAATAATGCAGACATAAGATGAATTCTGCTACTCTGTAGAACAGATGTTAGTACCAAAGAGATTCAAGACTTCTCTCAGCTAGAGACTTTTTAAACTTGTCTTAATATTTGTACCTTAATTTGTCTTAATTTTGTTTCTTATCCTGTATTTTTACTGATTTTGTGAAATTATTATTATTATTATTATTATTATTATTATTATTATTACAGATGGCTGAGTGGCTGATGACTTCCTTATCAATATCTAGCCATATAACTTTTCCACTGATTAACATACTTTACGATTGGATCTTTTGACTGTCCACAGACAGACTAAAAACTGCCCATCTGCATTGTACCACCCAACAGACCAGCTGTCAAACATGTGGCTCAAGGGGATTGACTGACTGACTAACTAATCTACATGTATCAACGACATGTATCAACTGATTAACAATTAATAGACATTATTTCTACTGACTGAGTAAACAATAATTGAACTGAAAGATGGTTGCAGTAACATGAATTCAATGATAAGGACTTAAACACCAGTAACGTTTGTGTGAGATTGTGTGACCAGTGGCGGATCCAGGGGGAGGTTCTGGGGGGTGTGGACCCTCCCTATCAGACCTGACGCTTACAACTCTGAGACTGAAATTCTTACTTCCACAGGATCGTATATCACTTTTTAACTGGCTGATTTTTTAAATTATTGAATCCAAGTAAACGGTAAGCGGCCAAGGAATTATAACGTGCAACCGCGACTGGTGGGAGGGGGTGTGGAGAGTGCGGGGGAAAAGTAATTTGCCTCAAATGAGTCCAACAGTACTTTCTGAACCAAAGGTTCGACCCCCCCCCCCCCTCCCTCAATCAAAAATTCCTGGATCCGCCCCTGTGTGACTGAACAACTAACTGACTGAATGACTGAATACAGTCTTGTAACTGACTGAATGACTGAATGCAGTCTGGTAACTGACTGAATGACCGAATACAGTCTGCTAACTGACTGAATGACTGAATACAGTCTGCTAACTGACTGAATGACTGAATACAGTCTGCTAACTGACTGAATGACTGAATACAGTCTGCTAACCGACTGAATGACTGAATACAGTCTGCTAACTGACTGAATGACTGAATACAGTCTGCTGACTGACTGAATGACTGAATACAGTCTGGTAACTGACTGAATGAATTAATACAGTCTGCTAACTGACTGAATGACTGAATACAGTCTGGTAACTGACTGAATGACTGAATACAGTCTGGAAACTGACTGAGAGATTGCACAGATGCCAACATCTGAAAATCTGATATTTAGATTTTCTCAAAGGGATCTATAGTTGTCACTTATTAAATGCTTAACCTGATAAAGCATCTGCTTGGAAACTGAATTGACGAATCATGATGGGTACAATGTTCATTTATGTTATAAATATGGAAAGAATTGTACTTTTTAGAATTTACTGCTTTTTAAGGAATTCATTTAAAAAATGAACTCCATTTTAAACGCGTCTCAGACATTCAATTATGTTGCCAAACTTAGATCCACAGACACTCCTTTTTTAAGGTGAAACAAAGCAAAGGATGGATAGTTGTTGGTAACAAAGCAACAGACTGGCTGACTTATGAAAACAAACATTTGTAGAGTGGGGTTGCACAAAGGAAATGTCTATTTGCTCGCTTTTCTGTAAAATCATGTCATTATAAATCTAACCACAAGGAAAACATTGAAGAAAAAAAATTTTTTTTGTTATCGGATAGGTGCCAGTAGTAGACGGTGGGTTCAGCCCTAAGGATGGAATTTGAATTTATCCTAATTGATGATTGCTTTGTTGTGAAATCCAAGTAGTAGCTGATGAAGCAGGTAAAGAAGACTTTTGTTTTGAAGTATGTTCTCAAGTTCACTTCAGATGTGTAGTGTACAATTTGATGGTGAACTGGAAGATTTTGCACCTCCATCAGTAATTCAAAATGGTATCCATGCTTAATGGGGTTGTTAAGAACGTGGACAAAGGTGGATCTATACCCTAAATTTAGACTTCTAAATTGTTTCCTAATATTCCAACGTGTGATAGCCAGCAGTAAAAATGTCTCTCATCTCACTTTTCATGGACATGTTTCTCTTTATTTAGGCACAAGCATAAGCGTTAATATCTACACAAAAAGAGAATAATAAAAAGTGAGCACGAGGATGCTTGCTGTATAGACGGCAGATTTGGTGAAGATAAATTTTAGCTATTGTAATCGTTACGGTGGCCAATTTACCATTTCAACTTTGTTGATATATCCAAATTATTTAGTGAAGATAGATTTGTTTTTAAAATGAAGTTAGTTCGGCATGAAAAGATTAGTCAAATGTTTGTTTCACGCTTGTTCTTTTGCTAATGTGCGGCTGTTTTAATGGATATGGATCAGTTTCCTTTCGCTCTAGAAAACATTTAAGCCCCTCGCCTGGCCCGTTAAATCACTAAATTGCGGACAGAGCATGCTTAATTGGTTACAGTGTAACCAAAATCAATTTCAATTAGTATCTTCTAGAAGCTGCAAAGCATCTTTACGAAGCTGCTCAAATCAAATGCACACGTATCTGTGTTTTTATACTGAAACAACAGCGGAACAGCTTTATATCATAGAATTCAATGGCGTCCTCTGTGGGTATCATTAATGGTTTCCTTGTTTTCTTCCCAGGAAAGACAGATGCTCTTTCAATCTCGTTTGAGGTTTGGCAGTGCAGCTTATTTCGTGAGCTGAGATAAGTAGTGATGTAGATAACATAGAAACATTACAAATGCAAGAAAGATAAGTTTTAACTTTTGCTTAAATGCTTTGACGAGGTTTTCACTCTGACAAAGTGCGATTTTACTGGGCTAAGATTAAATAGGCGATGCGAGGGATAACACATTTTTAGAAAACTACTCCTTTAGGACATTGGAGTTTTCGTTAGTCTTGATCTATGATAGAAAGGGGTCGGTGTTACCCAAATATCGGTGTTACAAATATCGGTGTTACCCAAATATCGGTGTTACAAATATCGGTGTTACCCAAATATCGGTGTTACAAAATATCTTCGTTAGTCTTCATCTGTGAAGGGAAAAACGGATTGTCTACATACGCTGAACAGAAGTTTGACTTTGTACTGACTTTCAATTGCAAAGACTTGGTCCCCAATACAAGTGGTTAAAATGTTCCGGGCACTGGACTGTCTTTACGCACTGATCAGGTGTTTGACTTTATGCAAGTGATGGGAGACTCAATGCTGACCCTTTCATGGGTTGGTGTCACCCACAAAGCCTGTTCCTTAGTCTTGATCTGTGATGCAAAGACTTGGTCCCCCAAAAATAGGAAAAACTATTTCGGACACTGGACTATCTTGATGCGCTGAGCGGACGTCTGACTTTTTACAAGAGATGGGAGACTAAATGCTGACCCTTTCATGGGTTGGTGCCCCTAACAAATCTCTACCTTAGTCTTGATCTGTGATGCAAAGACTTGGTCCCCAAAAAAGGATGAACTCTTTCGTACACCGGACTGTCTTTATGCGCTGATCAGATGTTTGACTTTGTGTAAGAAGTGCATATTACCCAAAAAATCTCAAAAAAGATTCAATTAAAACCCATTTAAGACAAGACTTCATATATTAAAACTTGTATGTAAACGGAAAAAATTTAGGAGAGTTTTGTACTTTTTATTTTAAAACAGGATTCGAGGAAGAGAGGGAATATCGATGTATATAAAACATCTTGGATTTCATTGGATTGTGATCTTCTCTATGAGGTGTCCAAGGTGAGTGGTTTGTTATCATTAAGAAACACACATTGAGGCAGAAGGACACAACATAGAAGCATAATTTTAGGTATTTTATGTCGCAAAGCTGGGCTGTGTACAACGCGGGCTCAGCCAATCAGAATTTACGTTCCGGTTAGAGTTGACTGTGAGGACGATCTCATTCACTTGAGCGCTCTTCTAGCGTCGCGAGTTCAGTTTACGGTCCATGTGCAGCTCTTTAACAAATCTTACAATAGTTACGTCAATCCGCAACTTGCAAACAGCGGAGCAAACCACCTTACTTACTGCCAACTTATGGAATTCAACATTTTAGAGCTTTTTCGGAGCAATACGGGCTCGAACGACTTATTTCGCCATAATATATGCTTATTGATTGAGTGAGAGGGCCGGACGGGAAAATATTTGCCTCTAGGTCATGACGTGCCTCATGACCAAGCGCCAAATATTTTCCGTTCGGCCCTCCCACTCAGTCAGTAAGCATTTTATCGTATACAGGTGTTGAAAATTTTAACCTAGAAATGACGCGACAGAGGGGCACACGCAGCCACACGAACACACAGAAAAAATCCTGGAATTACAACTTTTCCTTTATATTTTCGAGTCAGACCAAGAAACTCCCAATTCTTTGAAAAACGCGAACTTTTTTCTCGTTACTGTTTTCCTGGAAGTTTTTGTAGCAACAACTCACGTCAACCCAACCGGCCCTGCACACGTCAGCTTTCACTATGGTTTTCTATGGGATTGCGCAAGCGGGGCCGGACGGGTCATATGATAATGGAATATTACTTAAGGTGATTCCTCAGGAAAAAAGTTAGGGAACAATTTTTTTTCTTTCCTGTAAATGTTCCCTACCAATATCTGTTTCAAATATGCAACTAAAAAGATAGGTCACCGTGCTTGTTTAAGAGATACGACAAGCCAAACTTACCTGATGTAAGCCTGTATTGGCACTTATTACGCGCGTAATTTCATCGGTTCACGGTATATTTTGAGGTAGCTGGAAGCAAGGGTTTTTGAAGTAAAGTTTGAAAAAAAATTAATCAGCAGAAGGTCTTCAGCGTATAGAAAAATTTTGATATATAATTTGTGGAAAAATCACGCAATTTTGAACTACATCGACTCAAAACGTTCGTCCAGTCGAGAATTAGCACCACGTTTACCTGAACGGATAGACTAACCACTTGACCACGATTTTCCTCCGTGGCTTACAGAAGAGTTAAAGCTCCAAAGAGAAAAAGAGGGAAAAAATAGAGAAAAGTTCTAAATCGACACAGAGTGATACAGGCCTTACCGATGATAAACATGATCACAATGAGGAAATTGTGATTTAAACACAAAATCGAATGAACACGAGGTGGAAAAGACTTAAAATTGAAACAGCTTTTCTTAGAGGAAAAAATTTTCAGCACAATCATCAGACTACAACTTTATATGAACATTTGATGCAATAGTTCATTTTAGCGGAGGCGATTGTTCACTTACCGAGTTTTGGATCAATACAGTAATTTACGGGCCGATTTTTTTTTCACAATTATTTCCTGCGTGCCGTAAATCTGAGCAGAAAATGCGAGATTCTGTAACTTAAACACGTACCGAGAAAGTGAGGTTAGTAGGGTATTTATTTTATCTTTTGGTTTAATATGCGGGGGAGATTTTCACTTAAACAAACCTTTTAATTTTAGCAGGCCTTACAATGAGCTACGGCCTGCTAAATTGACCAATCATAGCGTATTTACTGACCGAGAGATATGATAGGCTTACTTATTCGTCGAGATGCAGCTGTACTTCTTATCTCTTATCCACTCTCAAACAATAGCTTCGATTGGTTAGAGGGTGAATCAACTCTCCAAAGCATCACTTAAAACTCCGCGCCAGAAAACTCTCAGGAAGCTTAAATCGCAGGTTCTCCCACCACATTTGACCTTCTCACTGTCTTCAAAGTGTTCTACACAGGATCGAAATCTTATTTCATTTCTTTTAAAACTCAACTGTTAATTTTTTTAGCAGTCACGTTTTCGAGCAGATCCTTTCCAGTTTAAATCCACAAAGCAGTCCACTCGATTTATGGCTTTTCCTTATCGCCAAGTTTAAGTGCGGAGTTAGACTTGAAATTTACAAGAAAAGTCTTCCAGTCTCTCTTTAGATATCAAACTTGTGCAGCGCTTCCGGGCGAGGACGCCGAACGGCTCTGATTCCATATTTAAGCTTAAAAGGATCCGCGGTTTTCTTTATTGCATGATAACCTCCTGGGCCCAGCTGTTCAAAGGGCAGATAACGCTATCCAATGGCCTGGGATAAATCGCTCTCGAGCGGAAAGTGGTGATAGAAATTACTGTGCTATCCACCAGGCCCCGGTTGTTCAAAGGATGGATAACGCTATGCACTGGATAAATCTCTATTCGGTGGATAGCACAGTACGTTTTGGTAACACTTATCCGCTGGATAGCGATTTATCCGTTGGATAGCGTTATCCGCCCTTTGAACAACTGGGGCCAGGTGGAGATTTATGCAGTAAATAGTGTTATCCGCCTTTCGAACTGGCGGAGCCAGCTCGTTTGTAAACACTGTAGAAGAATTTAGGCGCTTCTGGGTTCCATGCTTCTGGTGAAAGTTAATAGGTCTGTTGGTGTTGTGTCAGTTAACACCCTGCAGCTTTCATTTGGTTTAAAAGCTATTGGATCTTTTGTTGGTCACTGTAGGCCTTTGAATCTCTTTTGCCGTCTATTTAGGGTTTAGTGGTATTATTCAAAGACTAAAATTTCCGAGAGGTGAATTATTTTTGTTTTAGGCCGGCTTCCGTATCGCGCCCCTGGGGACACAATTTTGGTTTCGCTTCACGTGGTTGCTCGAGTCAGGGAAAATTTAAGAAAAACAATGTTAGTTGTAAACTACTAATGTTCAAATAAAAGGAAAAGTCAGGGAAATTCGGTTTGCGTTGGGAAGGTAAACGTCAAGCTAGAGTAAAATCTCACTCCTCTTGTCTTGGCCTCTTCGCGACTTTTTCGATGTCTTTTGATTGAATCATTATATTTTCTCATTAATTTTGTTTCTTTCTCCTGAACCTTTTCTTCAACACCTACTTCTCTTCACCAGTTTTATCAAGTGTTTGAAAAAGTTCTCTACTTTGTGTTAGTAACTTTCATTTTAAACGCGTACGTTTCGTGTAAAAAACGTCTGTCTAGATACATCCTTTTTTTTTCAAGGTTGACTTTTCTCTGAAAAGAGGACTTGTCAGTGAGTGTCTGATAAGTGCTGTTTGTGAATTCTCGTTCATTTGTACACAGATTTCACGAAAAATGACAACCTCAGGAAAGAAACCAAGGACAAAGATAATCTTTTGGTATGGTAAGCGCAATTTAGGGCTGTCAGTTGGAAAGGTTTGCTAATTATTTGTAAAAGTTGTTCACCTTGTGGTACCAAAATCTTCTAATACGCATACGTATTACGACAGACGTTTGGTGAGAACAGGATTTCAATCTTGTTCAGAATTTTCCAAATGTTTTAAAATGTGTGGAAAAATAACTCATCGATCCCTTGGTTTCTTGTGCGTGAAAAGCCACACGTAATGCATTTACCCATATTTTGTCAATTTTGTGTCTTTTTGATCATGAGAAAGTACAAATGTTTGTCTGTATTTATATTATTTATCTATTTACCAATGGACATCTGCGATATACGTTAAACCGTTGTGCGCCTCAAGAAAGAAAAAGGCAGTACTGACTAACTACGCTGCGCACTTTCTTTTCCTCTTTCAGGTACCACGAAAGTTATAAGTTTAGAATGGTCATGAAGACGAACAGAAACTTGTTTGAGGTGAGTACACTTTGTTTTATTGCGTACTTGTTCGTTTCTTTCCTTTTTTGTCTGTGCAGTGTAGTCTAATTGTTCATTTAATCCTTCATTCTTCTTTTTAAAGATTACATAAAGAATGACTACTTCAAGAATCCAAACAAAGTGTCAAAGTCGACCGCCGTCATTTCTGACCACTTAGAGGAAATGTTTAAGTATTAAATTTTGAAAATTCTCTCCATCTTATCGTAATGTCATCTTGTAATACGCATGTGTATTAAGACAGACGTTTGGTGAAACAAAAACGCATGCGTTTGAAATTAATTTTGTACCACAAGATAGACAATGTTTTAAAATACTAAAGAAATCTTTAGGAAAGCGGTGGGTGTGGTGTGGGAGGTTGGATGGAGAAACGATCTCAAATTGTAATGTTGCTGTATTAAAATGGAGAGAAATAAATTTTAAAACTGTTTCAATACATATATATATTAAGCTGTGCATATATATATATATATTAAATTATATGTTGCTGTATTATAATGGAGCCGGAGAAATAAATTTTAATACTATTTCAATACATATATATATTAAAAGATTGTATTGTAATACTGTACTGTGGTGCTGCGTCGGTGGGGGCAACAAGTTAATTTGAAGGGTCGGTGGGGGCAACAAGTTAATTTGAAGGGCTAACGCTGGAAACGTCAACTTTTAAACTCTTTACGGTGGCCATTTACAATGTCAACTTAGTTGATATAACCAAGTTACCTTGTACAAAGAGATCTTTGTCTCACAAGCTAGGTGACTTATCAAGTGTTATGTGTGGTGTGGGATGGTGGACGGATCAAACCCCAATTTTTCAATTTATTCTCTGAATTGGGGTTCGAACCAATTTTGCTTTCTTTCCAAGATTTATATTTATCTCTGGTCTCATTCTTAAGGTGATCGTGTTCCTTGGTATCCAGCTTTGGATTGTAGAAGAAACCTGCAAAACAGGGAAATTTGCATATGATAAGTTGTGTTTAGCACGTGGCTTTCTGAAGTGGCTTTCTGGCTCCCCAATTCTAAATGCTGTAAATCAAATTTTTTGTAATTATTGATAACATGAATACCAATTTCGGTGAATTTTAGTTTGCCCTTAATGCTTGCATTGCTTGTTGAGGAATTAAAAACGATAAAAGAAACTACCGTGTGCTCTATAATTTGGGTTTCTGACGTGGCTTTCTGGCTCCCCAATTCTAAATGCTGTAAATCAAATTTTTTGTAATTATTGATGACATGAATACCAATTTCGGTGAATTTTAGTTTGCCCTTAATGCTTGCATTGCTTGTTGAGGATTTAAAAACGATAAAAGAAACTACCGTGCGCTCTATAATTTGGGTTTGACTAAAGCGGAAACCACGGCGGGATGCTACATTTCCAAGCAGTTCACCAAAGCCTAACCTTGAGGTCATTTTAAACCTTTATGTAGTTAAATTTTAGTTTGCCCTTAATTAGCGATAGGATTAACGTCTCAAGCTGCTCAGTCCTAACATCATTCATCGAAGCAATTTTCTTATTAATGAGATCTGACCGTAAAACTCTTTGTTGAAGCAGTTACAATATTGAGAATGATAAACGATTAAAAGTTAGTGGGCAGTGTCTTATTGTCAAACTCACCGACTGAATTGGTTTCTGTAAAATATAATAATGGACTAAGCAAGGTGTAGAGCTTTCTAACCTGTAAACAGTATATCATCGTATCGTCTTGAAAGCTTCAATCCCGGTAGACATAAACTATTCCTCTTTAACTGCAACCTTCAAATAAACCATTGTATCTCTGAAAAAGACAGTTTGAGCAAAACTTAACAGCGGGTGTAAACGTTTGCCAGATTTCTGCACCGGATACTGTATGTAAATTATTAAGTACTATACATCTAAAACAAAGAATTAAACTTAGAAATAAAGCAGAGCCCGAGTAAACTCCACGTTACTACCCTAGAAAACTTCTCCAACACCCTCTAAAGATGCTAGCTGATCATTCTATTATTCCCCCCACACCCCCCGGAATAAACCAAGAAATCAACCTTCCTCTTAGAGAGATCTTCAAAACCCTAAGCGAAACTACGTGCGACGTGAAACGGGAGGAGACAAATAACGACGCGTAAACGGTTATCTTGGAAGAGTTTTGAGGAGTTTAGAGGCAATCAGGACTGACACCTTTCCTGGTTAGAGAAATAAAATAATAAAAAGCTTGTGATGAATGCACGTCCAAAATACCATCATTAGACTTTGAATATGCGTGGTATGTCTTACTTCTGTGGTAGAATAATTATGACCGTGCAAATAAAGGTTGATCAACTATTGCATTAAGTTATTCATGGTTTCTGCTTGTCCATTTAATGTACCGTTCGTTTCAAAGCTATGTTCACTCTTCAATCTATTTTTCCACCGTGATTCTTGTTTCCTTTGTTATGTTTTATAACCTATTCATGAGAATGAAAATTGTTATCAAAAGAAATCAAGGGCGCGATCCATTCAACCAAAACTTGGCCCGGAAATTTTGGTTGAATGGATCGCGCCCAAGATAACCTATTTCATTTTTTTTTGTCAATGCGTGAGCGGGCGGTACCCTAGAAATCCTGCGATCAGATTGGTTCCAGGAGCGACAGGTATGCTCCTATAGCGAGCGGTATATATCCGTAGCGCGATGAGTCGCCGAGAACATCCCTCGTTTCGTTGCAACTTTTTATAGATGAACTCGATGGTAACGGAATTTTTTGCGATTCACAAGCCCCCGATGTGAAAAAGAAGAGCCCCTTGCTCCCACAAAGTTACCCATCTTGAAACTTGATGTAAGCAATGGAATCAAAACGTCTTATAGAGAATGTAGGAGTAGACAATTTTCCTCGCAAAAACACTCATTCACGACAACCTATGCACATTCCTAAACCGTTCTCGAATGCTGCATTTAACTAACCCTACGATACGTCATTTTGCATAATTCTGTAATCCTATTAATACCCCATCTACTGAAATCCCAACCCCTCCTTAAAAAATGCAACCTAATGCGCACACAGATTTACTCTGTGGTACCGAAAGTTGCTTAATACGGGATACAATTGCTTTGTTTTGTGTGCAGAAATGTATAATGATGAGGTTATATACATACACACATACTAAAAAGTGAGAACACACTGTGAAGTTGAACATCACAGGATAATCAGTAGGTCAGTTAAGATAAAAACCCAGTCTCTATGTCAACCTGCTGATCAGACCACCAGCCAGTCAGCTGGCAAGCCAGCCAGTCAGACAGATAATTTGTACGTTAGTCAGTCAGCCAGCCAGCAGTCAGTAACCAAGTCATTCAGTCAATCCGTAGGCCAGTCAGCCAGCCAGCTAGTCAGTCAGTCAGCTATAAGTCAGTCAGCCAGGGAGCCAGTCCGCTGGCTAGCCAACCAGCCAATCAGTCAGTAAGTCAGTTAGACAGACAATTTGTAAGTTAGTTAATCAGTCAGTCCGCCAGCCAGCAGTCAGTAAGCAAGTTCATTGCAGTAAGCCTGCAAGCCATTCAGTAAACTAGCCAGGTGGTTAGTCAGTCAGTCCAGTCAGTCAGTAAGTCTCTCCCTCAGTCAAACAGCTAACCAGCGAGCTGGCAAGTTAGTCAGTCTCTTCATCAGTCAAACAGCTAACCAATGAGCTAGCAAGTTAGTCAGTGTCTCTATCAGTCAAACAGCCAGGCAGCCAGACAGCAAGTCAATCAATCAGTCAGACATCATATTGTAGTACATTATAATGAAACTAAATGACTTACATGAGCTCCATGGGGACATGCCTTATATCAATTCACAACTTGTGTAGCGTTTACGGCGACCAAAATCTAAATTCTAAAGTTCAAGGGCGTGTCGCTCCAAAACGCGGTTAACGAGGTGTTTGGGACTATTTTACTGATCGAAATGACAACCCAAAGTTGACTGTTTGCACGAATCTTTATTCTTGAAAAGCAATCGACCACGAACCACAATCAATGACGAAAATAACGATTATTCTGACAGTCAATCAATCTATCGAACGATCGATCATAAACTGAAACAACAATACAACGAAGTTCTATCAATCTAACGAAAAGCCGCGGAATACATGATCAAAGAATCGCATGTTAAATACTGGGCTCTAAAGTTTATAACGAGATTAACAATACAAGTGAAACAGAACAAAAGTTTGAAAACAAATTAAAAGAGTTTGATGACTGATAAACAGCCCATTGTTCTATCTAAATGATGGGCGTTCACTGACTCGCAAATTGGCACGAATTTGGCCTTTGAATCTGAAATCTATACAGATCATTGCAATATTTGTTTGTATATTGTCGCCCAACACTGAAAAGACTGGAGAGGGAAAAACAAAATTACAAAGGTACTCACATATCGGTCCCGCTTGTGCCAGAGGTTGAGAAAAACGAAAGAGCGAAAGTTTACCAAGGCTATTCAAAACTTACGAAGAACTGATTAAAGGGACGCTAAAATTGCCTTTTATATGCGCGTGGTGACGCTGAAAGGTCCGATTACAAAACCAATAGAAATACGGAAAAACAGATAAGCATTGTAACTATGTGGCTATCTAAGATCATTCTGAAATTAGTGAACTAATCAATAATCAATCAAAAAATGAGCCTTCTAGCTAATGTCCTTAACATCTTGACTCAGTTTATCCATGCACAAGGACAGGCACACACCAAAAACCATTTATCAACATGAGCAGTTATAAGCCATGGAGCCAAGTAGAGGTCTGAGCTTCACATATCAAAGTCCTCTCTTATATGTGTAATAAAAATATTTAATGAATTTAATATATTATCTGAATTAGAATAAAAAATCCATGGGCCTCCTTATCAGTACTCAAATGATACTGTGAGGGGAGGGGAGGGGAAGGGGAGGAGATAAAAATGTGAGTGATTTCTACTCTGGATAATTCATCAAATAATGGTGAGCACCAAATAACTCAAGTTTGCAGCTCGACCTCTAACATGTTAAAGATCCAAAAAATATCAAATGCAATACCAATAATGACCCAGAAAACTAGGGTCGGGAAACAGAGAAGACCCACAAAAGAAAAAACTGAAAAATCCAGGGCCCCCAAAACTTAAAACTTTGAAATAGCCACAAACCAAAAAAAATTAGGATCTGGAAAGTCTATTTCTCAACAAACTTGAGATCCATAGACCCTACAGACCTTCGTATCCAAAAAGACTAACAACATTTTAAGACCCAAAAATTTTGAGACCAAACATCCAACAAGTAAAGACCTACAGTAAAAATCCTAAATTTAGTGTCCAAAAGTACTAAAGTTGAAAAGTGCAAGACTTAAAAGTCTGAGACCAGCAAAACCTTCAATTAAAACACTTGTGATCTAAAAAAACATAAGACCCATAGAAACCAGAAATCCAAAAAAATGGTAGCCTGGAAATGCCAAAGAGATGTTGCACTTATGACCTGGATTAAAAGACAGGACCTAAAGTAGTAAAATCCCTGAAACCGCCTCCCAGTTAGTTCAATTGGTTAGAGCGCCGGATTGTGTTGTGTGGGAAGTCGAGGGTTTGAGCCCCGGCCGGACCAATACTCATGGTCTTAAAACAAGTGAGGAGAATTTGCTGCCTTTCCATATTCAAGAAATGGATAGATACTCTAGTCTTCTCAGATAAGGACGAATAAACCGTAGGCCCCATCTCCTGGCAGGGTTAGGGGTAAGATACATTAATTTACCACGCACGAGATGTGGCTGTAGTCTTGTGCAGAAATACGAAAACCATTATCACAAAGCATATGAAAAATTTTTTTATGATGGTAATGATGTTGATGATAACTCACAACAAAGAATACTACATGTAGGTGCTGGTTGTTATTCCAGTTATGTCCAGGATTGAATTTGAAAATTGATTTGATTTTGTTTTATTTCATAAAATCATATTTTATGGCTAAAACTTACTAAACACAAATTGTGTATGGGCCTGAATTTTTTCAGGCCTTGTTTTAAGTACTCCATACTAGTAGTGTTCATTACTGCAAGGATTGCTTTCATACATTTCTTAAAACCGCAGTACACGTATATGATTTTCATATATTCAAATTCATTAAAGTCAAAACTTAAGGGAAACAACATAAGTGATAAAGCTGTCTGCAAACTTATAAACTAAAATAAAAAAATTACAGCAGCCTTCTTTTATTGTAGTTGTTTAAATTCATTTGTCTTTTTTCTTTTTGTTTTTGTTTTTGTTTTTGTTCGGGTTTTTTTTTTTGGGGGGGGGGGCTTACCCCCTCAATGGAGCCCAAAAAGGCTGGAAGAGAAAAGGAAATACTTGTACACTACAAGTTTTAATTCATTTATTTAATTTTTTTTATTATTTTTGTGTTGTCTAGGGGTTACTCCCTCCATGGAGCACGCAAAGCTGGACTCCATGAGGGAGAGACCAGGAAACACACCTCAAGCTCCATCAGTCACCGCTCCCACACTTTCTAAACTTCTTGCTGATACTCCTGCTACATCTCCATCTGTCAACTCTCTTTCATCATTTGGAGGACCAGTACCCAAGGTATTCTACTGTATTGCTGCTTGTAACTCTTAAATCAAGTAACATTTTAATCAAAATTGTTCTAGAAAGCCTTCCATATGCAAGTGTATGATGCAAGTACTTCCTGTGTTCTCTGACAACATGCGATCCGTTCCAAAGCGATCATTTCATTATTTTGAAAGTAAATGATACAGACAATTAGTATCTGCAGTAAGCACCAGGGAGAAGAACTCCAAACTTCCAGCAGCCACTCGTTACTTACTGGTAACTTCCTTATTCTGCTACATGTATGAACCCCACTGTAGGTAACTGGTTAGCGTACTCGTCAGATTTCATCTTAACTGCCTTTCCTCGATCCTAATTACTGACATTTGCTCGTTACTCTAATTTTTAACTCTTCTTAAGACCCTAGGAGGAATGGATTCATCAGTGTTGGTGGAACCTTCAACAGGGACACCAGTAGAAAACTCTTTATCTGTGATTGGAAGTGAAAGGGGGACTACAGGAGGTATAAAAAAAAGTGATATGCCAAGAGTGCACAGATTTATGTCTGATATTGGAATTGGGCTGCTCTCCCTCTAAAGAGTTTATAAACAAAACAAGTGAAATTTTGCTTGCCTGGTGAATATTTTTTTATTAAAGGCCAGTAAGGTATGGAAGAAATGACAAACTTGGAAGGAATTTTTTTAACGCACATTAACAGCAAGATTGTGAAATCACTCTACACAGTATGGCTCTGAAAGCTGCACTTCTTGGGATATGTGATTGTATTAAACATTTGACTCATGCGAGCTTCACGATGGTAACTAGTACTCAATGAAGCTGTTATTTAATTAACAGGCACTCAGGCGGTTCTAAGCGTATCCACACCAGTACCAGCCATCTCAGTCAATCCTAAGGTAAGTGCTTCACTCAAGTTCATTGTCGTTCTTTGAAATTATATAATTAATGTCAAAGATTTAATCCCAATTTACAGTGTGAATCATGTAGCGACGTTTTCGTCTCACGCGAAGTTTCAAAGAAACTTGAACATGCCAGTCTTTTTCAATGATGTCATTAGAGCTGCACACCGATGTTAGCTTTTGTTATCATTGTCATTTGTATTATCGTAGAATAAGATGAAATTGTTATTTCTCAGACTGCTGCTCTGACTGCAACTCTGCCCTCCCCTTTGGCAATTACACCCCCACCCACTACCCCTCCAGCAGACAGGAAGGTAAGTTTAACCAGTCTTAAACAACTTTTTGTTGTTGTTGTGTTTTTTTTTTTTTTCAGGAATTTTGCCACTTGTTACCTAGGCAAGATTTCTTATTTGTTTCATACTGCAGGAAATAATAGCCCAAAAGTTTTGAACCAGCTGTGAAGAATTCCGAGAAAAACAGCGGTACAGAACTTGCGAGCGACATTCTCGAAAATGACGCTAGTACTGCCCGAGCCTCTACTGAACGATCAGCGGTCATCCCTGAAATAAAAGTTGAGACTATTGAGACCCCAGTCTCTTCTCCGCGAGTCCAGAAACGTGCATCCAAACCTGGGAGGCCTGGTGAGGGATGAACTCAGTATTTAATGTTAAGTAAGTTTTTTTTTCACGCGTTGGTTTTTGGTTGACATGAAGTTTCTTTTTTCATTTATTAGGTCGACCACCAAGAGCAGCAAGAAGGAATCAAAGACATCGCAGCAAATCTGCAACCTCAACGGTACTTGTCACTGTTTCTGTTAATCTTCCTTATGCCATTCTATACCTCAAATTGTTTTTTATATTAATTAAGAATTAACGATTTCATCCCATCCCATAGGACAACGAAGGTGACGTTGAAGAGGAACATGAAGAGGTATGGAGAGTGAAAAAGAAAACTCTTGAATCGATTCCTCAAAATCAGACCTTGTTAGTGTTAAAACAGTGTAAAGAAAACAAAAAAAACAGTGTAAAGAAACGTTTTCCCTTACTATCCTGGTTTGTGTACTAATTCTTGAAAAATCAGTAATAATGTCTTCGTGGACGGCTATTCACTGATACACGATTTCTTTTTCTCATAAAGGAATCCAAAATGGAGACATTAGATGTGGAATCTGAGAAGGCCAGCGAAAAGGCAGAGGACGAAGAAGAAAACGAGTCTATTGCCGAGGAAAAGAAGGAGGACAGCGATGAAGAGATGGAGCGGGAGAGTGGAGACGAGGCAGTGTCCGACCCAGGGGACCGGAGTCAGTCTGAGAAGGATGAACCCTGCTCCTCGATGAAAGAATTCTTGTTGGACAAGGCGGGGTCTGAATCCGTACCCGGTAGCCCCGCTTCTCAAGTGTCCCAGGGGTAAGTGCTGCTGGTGGATGTGGATTGCTTCTAGTACAAAATTTAATTTTAAATTGATGTAAGGTGTTTGTTTGCTTGTTTATTTGGTTTAGAAGCAGTGACGAACAAGAAGCCATTCAGGCACAGAAAACATGGAAAAAGTCAATAATGCTGGTCTGGAGAGCTGCAGCCAATCATAAGTAAGAATGATTGTTTACCCAGGATTAATACTTCTCTCATTCAGCTGTTAAACGTTTCCTTAAAGATAAGTGAACAGAATCTGGTGTTATTTCAATGTCCACCCGATGTATTTGGCCATCGTCATTCTCCAGTTTTGGTTTAATGCATTGAAATTGAGGGAAGTCGATACATGTCGCACATTTCGTCTAAGGGTTTGATTGTAGTCTTTTGTTCGCCATTGAACGCGCCAATTTACTGTAAAGCGTCTTTTTTCCCAACATATGTCTTTGTGCTTTCCATTTGAATAGCACAAGTTAGTCTTGTGTGATCATGGTAAAAGGTACCCTATGATCACTTGAAACCCACACAATATCTTGAATGAGTAAGAAAAAAGAAACTGGATTTTAGCCGTGGCACATCCACCAGGTTAACATCTGGTCACTCTGCTCTCCTTTCACTTCTTAACTTCTCCAAATGAAATACATTTCATTTCTATCTTTGTTTTATCAGATATGCAAACGTGTTTCTGCACCCAGTTACAGACGACGAGGCACCAGGATACCATAGCATTGTTTTCAGGTAAAAACGTACAAGGGACTCGACTTGTGATGTAAGAGAAGAGTGTATATACAAGTACAACTTGCAGAGTTACAGGAGCTTGTGATGTTTCTATATCTTAAATAGACCAAGAGTATTTACAATCCCCTTAGATACATGTTTAAAACCTTTGACCTCCAAGAGTGACGAGTATCTAATTTCTCCTTTCAAGATCACCCCTGAATCACACATTATAGTCATGAGAATATAGAAAATGATCACCAACTGAAGAAGCTCTCGATTGTTAAACAAATTCTCCTTGTTAGTACCTCAGGAAATATATGGAAACGGTACTGAGAAGATGCATACTGATGTTAGGGTGTAGAGGGTTAATCGACTGCAATTCTCCTAGAGCGGTTGGCTTGGGTATGGTGCTGCTGTTGCTACAGAACACAACATGATGACCCAGCCACAGCCTTCCACCGATTTGAGGCCTCTCGACACGGAGTCAAGCGCGCTGACTATAAGGCTGCTGTATCTCTTTTACTGTGAACATCAGAAAATCATGAAAATGGGACTCTCTGATTACTCTGAATCAATAAGCCTCAGAATAAGTGAAGATTGGGAAAGGTTTATGAATTGAAAATTGTCGCAGTTTGTTTGTTACAGAAATGTCAACGAAGTTACCATTAAGTGTGACAACCATTAAACAATGATCCACCAAAATATCCCCAGTTAAACCGTCTCATCTTTTTGCAGACCTATGGATTTATCAACGATAAAAAAGAACATTGAAAATGGGGTAAGAACATAGCGCGAATTATTAGTCTGTCATTAATTGGATTGTTTTGGGTTCGAAGGCATACGTATCTTAACGATTTGTTTTACATTATCACGCTAATAGCAATCTTTTTCGTTACAGACCATTCGTACAACGAGCGAATTGCAGAGAGACATGATGTTAATGTTTCAAAATGCTCTCATGTACAACAGCGCTGACCATGATGTGTAACTGCTTTATTGTTCTTCGCGTGTCTGCTATGCCAGTAGAATAGCGTTATAAATATATATTTGAACGGACGGCTACTACTAAGGATTCATTCCTGGCATTCCCACTCATCCTTTACTGTTCTTGATTCAAGTTAAAGCTTCCTTACATATAAAAAATCCCTTGTCTCCTTCAGTTATCGCATGGCGGAAGAGATGGGTGATGATGTCATGGAACAAATCCAGGTAAACATACATGTTGGATATATGCATAATGGAGAAAAATGCTCACCGTTTGAATGCTTCAAGAAATAATTGACCATTAGTCGTATGGTTCTCTTTTCGATGGTGAAAATCATTCCCGATTTTACCCATGTCATCCGAGTCTGACTATGTGCGTTGTCCGAGCATAATTTGAGAACTTTTTCTTGTCTAGATTTGCCAGCGTGCACTTATTTAGTTTTAGAATTCCTATTGCATGAGTCAGTTTTGGTCAGTTATAAGCCACTCATTAATTTTCGCGAGATTATTACCTAGGTCATAAGCTTCTGTAGCGCAATTTCATAGGCTACTTTATGTCACTTACTTTATGTCTACTTTATGGCAAAATCATCAGACAGTCGTCACGCGTTAACTCCCGTCTTCATCGATATTTGTCCTCAAGTTATTTCCGTCGAAAAGAAACAAAGCCAGCGGACGAAAACTGGTTATGCTATAAAGCTGGTCGCAAGTACGCATCCGCCACTGGCTTTTTACGAGCTGTTTTCGTGCCCTATGAATTTAAAGAGAGGGTTATAACTGAATGGCCTACTGGTATGTCGGCCGATACTGTCCTTGGCTGACAGTGTTCTCAAAATTTCATATTTTCCCTCGAAGCTTCGCTTCTCGGCCAAGTATTCATCGTCGGACAGTCTATCAGCCGTAGACATTATTAGCCATCAGCTGACATACAAGCCGCCTGAAGGGGTTTATTTGCTTATTTTGGTAAACAGATAGTCTTCTCTTTATTTGCTTTCAGTCGTACATTGCTACTCAGATTATGGTCGATTCAAAGATGTTACGGGGCCACAGACAAGATGGTAAGTTATCTTTGTTTCTCTTTGTTTAGAGAAAGTCGATTTCTAGAAGCTCAAGTGTCTTTCCAATTCCTTACGTGTCAAACGTTTATTTCTTACAGTGTTTCACATCTTCTTATGAGCTTCATCGTTTACCTTGCTCGAAGGTGAGCTTTAGATCACAACATTTTTTTCTTTCTTTTTAAGGGGACATTATGAGAATTAAAAAAGCTGCTGAACTCTTTAACATCCTCCCCCTTCCCCCAAGCTAAAACAAAACTTGCTTTTTGGAAATCATTCCAAACTACCTAAAGTCAAGAAAAAAAATCGGGTCGCGAAATTAGAAAATCGTAATCTAATTTCCCTTTTGAGAGGAACAGCAACCTTTTTGGCACAGCAATCGAACTAAACAGTCGAAAAAATTCTTCGGGCCTATCAGTCATAAGTTCCTAAACACTTATTAGCGAGCTTCGTAATTCTTAATTTCGTTGAAAAGGCTAGTTATTAATGGAAATAATTCATAATCGTCACCTCTTACGTATAGTTCGACTGCAGGCACATGACAAGCGATGATGTTGTTGAGAGAATCCATCAAAAGAAGTTAAAGTAATAGTGGATAACGCAAATCACCAGTGCTTGCTTTCAGCTCAGTTGTATTGATGTTAAGTTTTCTTTTTCAGGCTTCCAACTCGCCCCATCGGGATGTCTTCATCGATCTCTTTTCCGACATGGACGCGCTGGGTTACAGTTAAAGTGTTAGCAAAACTCGTGGATAAATTTGTAGGGATTAACTTTCAATTTCGAGGCAGTTTTATACTAAATCTAGTTTAAGAGGCCGGAGCTACCATTAAAAGGAATTTTGGTTTGACCTTTGGCTTGTCTTCTCTGCTTGACGTGATTTATTGTAGTCCATACAGCATTTATCCCCTCGGGCAATGGTCTGTGAGATGATCAGAAAGAAGAGACCGTGGAAGTCCTCGACAGGACGGCTTCTTTTTACTTCATTGACTTTTAAACTCACTCGCTTCCGTTGTTTATTTACATCGATCATCACATTCTACAAGATCCACCAAGAACTTTAGTTTTTAGAAGCAAGTTGACAACTTAGAGATCACCTGTGGAATACCGTCAGAAGTCGACTAATTTGCGAGTTCCCATTGTCTTTGGATATTGATAGCATAGTCTTCCAGACCTGACTCTTTCGCAGACTTCTTTATGCCGTACGCCGTGCAGGAGTGATCATCACACCTGACGCTTTCAAGCCGCCAGCGTTCGCTGCCCACGTTATGGGAACGACTGTTGCTAAGTCAGTTTCCAACGTCGTCAACTGACATTTGGTGGTCACCTATCTATCGCAATTAGATATGTTGTCTGTGGGAAAATCAAGAATAAGTTTCCCAGGTGTCAATTGAACTGCCTCATCGACATACTTAGAGAGAAATAACGTAAAATGTAAATTTTTTCAAAGGAAAGCACTATAGTTTTGCGTGTTGTAATTCCTGCTATTCAAAATGGCGAGGCAGCTTGCCATTCTTCCCGTAGAAAGCGCTGCCCTGCTCTTCCCCCCACCCCCCCCCATCCCGCCGCTACCTCTTACGTCATCAAAGTTTCCACCAACATCGACACTCCCAATAAGTTTGCGTACAGTAACTCAGCCGTTATTTCCCCCAAAGCATTGCCAATCGCCACTCTTGTTTTTGTAAGCAGTCATTCGCTAACAGCAGCTGTTATCGATCGACTTAGTAAGGAAAGGATCAGGGAAGCGGTGGGTAGGCCTTTCCCGATATAACTCGGCAACTTTTGAGCAAATTTTGGCGTTTGGGGCAAATTTTTGCTGCTCTGGCAACTTCGCGCAATTTTTGCCTTTCGTAGCAAACTATAGATTTAGAGCACATATCAAGCGCGAAAATGTCGTCGATTTCCTAAAAACGTAGCGCATAACCAGTCGCTTGCCAACGTTTCGCACGCCAATTGCGATCGTTATCTAATATTATGACGGATAATTGTTAAAATGACATTCGGCAGGACGTCAAATGTACCATAGACCACTTTCATAAATGGCTGACGGATTAATATTCTTTTGTTTAAATTTAAATTTGCCTGGGTGGCCTCGCTTGAGATAATGTATTCTTTTGAATTTTGTACTGGAGAACGAGGCCACCTAGGCAAATTTAAATTTAAACAAAAGAATATTAATCCGGCAGCCATTTATGAAAGTGGTCTATGTGTTGTTCCATTAGAATTAAGTCTCCTTAAATGTCGCCCATATTTGCGAGTGTGAATAACCAAAAATAAAGCCTCTATGTAATGTTTATATAATAACATCAAGAAATTTTGGAAGCAACTCTTGAGATTTAGGTAACAACTTTTTGGATTTTTGGTAATTTTTTTGGCTTTCCAGTGAGCATCCACTCTTCCAGCACTTTACGAATACAATTGGGACAGGCCTACCCGGCACCAACAAGCTTCTACTTCAAATCAATACTGACCCTTAAATAGCCCATCTGCCTTTGACGACGGCGACAGACTTATCGTTCATAATAGCTTCCCAGTCTTCTGGTCCATATTCATAGATTTCGACCAGTGACATAGAATCGAAAGGAACATCCCGACGGAGCCACAATGTACACTTTTAGCAGGCGTTTATGTCATTTTGTTTGGATTTCTCACCAGCATCTCGTTTCTATGTTGCATTCATGATTTTGAAAAGAGCAATTTCATTTCAGGTTTTCATGCCGTGTTTCCCACGTTTACTACTTGAGAGAATTATACTCTTACTTGGATCACTAGTATTCTCAGAAGTCCTTCATCCCCAGACTCTAAACGGTACCGCGCGGCAGAAATAGACCTCTGGCTGGTAGAAATGGTAAGCTTAGAGTAGAAAATGACTGCGAAACAGAAGATCGCATTCCACTGGCTGTCCCACGTGAACAATTTATGTTGGAAGAAACTAAAGCTCGAGCATTGGGTCAAACTATATTTTAAAGGCAAGAAACTCAAGGCTATAGGCCGTGGTGACTACCATATCTTTTTTATCAATTGAAACAGTCCTGTTTATAAGCTACAGTTCCCTTTACATAGCCGGACCAAGTTCATCATTTCACTTTAGCGCGTTGTTCTGTGATACTAAACGGAAGGCGTTGGGAGATAATTATTGAAATGTTTGCAATTAAAATAAACCGATAAAAACTGCTCAAACGAGAAGACAATCACAAACTGCGACGTCAAGCATTTTAAATTTCATCTAGATCTGAGAATTATATTCGATCCAATTTAGTCGCATACAATCGGCTCTGGTCAAAGTGATTTCTACTCAGCTACCTCTTAACCCAACCCCTTTAAAGTCCACCACAACGTTGTACTGTCAAATAAACTCCTCGCAAAAGAATCTTAGCTGCGTAAAAATGGAAATCGGATTTTACGGAAAGATAAGTGGAATTCTAGGTACTCATTGACTGAGTTAGGTCGGGCCGGACGGGAAAATATTTGGCTCGATCGAGGTCATGACGTACGAACGGAGGGCAGAGAGGTATGTGCCTCATTGCCAAGAGCCGAATATTTTTCCATCTGACCCGACCAAACTCAGTCAAAAAATATTTTATCATAAGACCACTAAGTGTTGGAAATTTCAACCTAAATGGGACGCAATAGAAGGGCACAAGCAGCCACACGAGTACAAACTAAATTCTGGAATTGTAACTTTTCCTTTATATTTTTCGATTCAGAACAAGGGATTCCCGATTCTTTGGAAAAACGCGAGTGTTTTTCTCATTTCAGCTTTCCTCTAGGTTTTTGTGAATAAGTGACGTGAGGACAGCAGGGCCGGACGGCTTTTTCCGGACTGGCTCACGTCAACCCGTCGGCCCTGCACGCGTTAGCTTTTAGTATGGTTTTGGAGGGGAATGCGCGAGCGAGGCCGGACGGGTCATATGATAAAACTATTTCAGTATCTTCTCACACTGGAAGGAAGATAAGAGAACATATATAACTATTATCCTAATTTTTTATTTTCCATCTCTATACACGTATTTCGGTTTTGTACGTCTAAATTTAATAACTGACGTCGGATATGAGCTTGTAAAACTGAAACAGTTTGTACCGTGTTTGGCAAGGAACGTCAGCCCTCGGTATTTATTTCTTTTGATTTTCATCACAACATCGATCACAGTTCAACTGAAGCTTCTGTCTCTAAACGGTAAGATAGCTACAAGTCATGACTGATTCTTTGTGAGCTCTTCATTTTTCAGTTGCTTTGATTTGCACGATTTCGATCGAAGACAAAGATACTATAAACTAAGGGAAACGGATGCCGTCGATCGATCTTTTTGGTCGAATATGACAACAGTACCGGCTCCTTGTACCTTTAGAGGTTTTATCTCGAATAATGTGAATTGGCCACCACAAAGAGTTCTTCAAAGCTGATCTTTTGAGAGTTAGTCCTTTGTCTTTCGCTCTGACGAAGGACTCCAAACTTCAGTTTAGAAACTCTTTATGGTGGCCAATTTACATTACTAAATCGGTTGATTAAACCAAATTATCTTGGTAAACAAATTTACCCCCCACCAACGCAGCACCACAATTTCTTTAGAAACTTATCCCCTTTATTCATTTCTCTAGAATAGACTGAAAGATCGTAAGTATCAGGTGACATCAGGGTGAACTGATTCAGCTTGAACCTCTGCAGGTAATTATCAGCAGTTATTTTTTTTTTGTAAGGAAAGAGGGAAAAGGGACTGAACCTGGACCACAAATACGAAGTGAGGTCCTTGTACCTGTTTGATATTCTTCGAAAAACTCACAACGGTGTTTGTGCTACTTTTATGAAACAAAGAACTCGCAATTTCAGAGCAGTACACCGAGCGATCATTTGCATAATGATAATAATTCTATACGGCTGAGGTTGTTTTTGAATTCGAAAATTAGCAATTATCTATTAACTCGTAAAGCTCGCACCCTATTTATGTCAGTACTTTAGTTTTCTATGCATCTCATCGAAAACTTCTTTAAAGCAATTGATTTTTCATATTTTATGTCAAGTATCGTGATTTCTTGCAGTGTAGGGAAGTTTCACTTTCCAGGGCAGACACGATCAAAGTCTAATACACCGCGTGTTGACAGTGAATGTTTCATTGCAGCAGAAGTATATGATCTGTTCTGTAAGTAGTAAAGACATTGATAATATTCTCACCGTTACAGTAACGCACAGTCTGTTATCTATGTGCCACTCTAGATATTTCACATCTTTTTTCAAAAGATGGAAAGGGGGGGAGGGGGGTGCTACAGCCGTGTTACATTGGAATTGATGAACATACCAGGCTGTTTTATTATCAAAAATCGCCGAAGAGGAGTGAAATGCACCAAAAGACCCCCTAAATATAGATATGCAACTCATTTATTTCCGATTTGTGATGACTTGAATTGATCGAAAATGAAAACTGCGACTAAAAGTATTTGACAAAAAACTCTAAAAATATGAAACGATTGATTATCAGATAAGTTAAAGGAAAATATCAGGAACTTGTGTTTTTGTTCCCGTTCACCAGCTGTGCACTTTTTACACTGAAATGAGAATTGCAAAACGAATTGAAATATAAACCTCTATCAAATAGAAGGAGATAGCAAAGGTTAAACTCTTACCTGTGCAGTAACGTTTAATCCCCAACAGGAAGAACAACTCTTGAAAATCTTGGAAACTTTTTGCAACTAATCAACGGATTGTTATTCCTGATAGTTAAAATGGTGGCTGGGAAAGCCGTCATAAATGCAACAAAAAATGAAAGATGTTATTGTATTAAAGTTTATCTCCTGAGCCATCGAAGGGTTTACTGCTAGTGTGCAGTGGAAAAACGTTGGCGTCTTTAGACAAATCCCAATGAAAATATATTCAAAATTTTGGCGAATGACTCAATAGCAAAGAGCCAATAACTCAGAAATATGATTTGGTACGGCTGTTAACACTTTAATCGTTCCAGATTAAAATGTAATTTCTCCTTCTAATATACAGATATACATATCACACTTATAAGGTCGAAGTTTTTATCGTTATCCATTCCCAATCTCGTGACTAATTTATAAGGAAATGTAAAAAACACAGGCTGCGGCCTGTATGCGAGAAGTTTATCACCTGCCGGCAGTTCTCCATAAACCAGGCAGTGTGCTTATTGGAAACTATACGAGTTAATTTTATATGTAGGAACCCAAAAAAATGAAAGTAGGTGAAGAAAAAAAAACCATTACAGACACTCGAAACTGTAAAGATGGCAAAGAGATTTGCTTGTGTCAACGAACAACGCAGAGGGCAGTTTAGAGAAATTGAGTAGGTGTATGCGTATGGCTGCGTATGTCCCCCCACCCCCACCCCCGTGTTCAAAACACTCCGCCACCTCTGTCTTGAGTCTCGTCAATCTATTTTCCTGTGTCTCTGAAACACTCCTAACTAACGAACTCTCGCATGGCTACTTTTGCCGGCCGTTTTATTCTTTTTGCAAGAAAATTAAAGTTTATTTGATACTGATTTAACAGCAAATTCCTACTCTTGGATATACAAAGCGTAGGAAAGGGTAAAAAAGGGGTTCGAGGGTTTGATATGCAAATTCGTGGCGCTAACACGGCCTTAGATTCTGGGAAAGCTTTGAGGAGGACATTTTGAGATGACAACCTAATTCTGTTTCTTGGAATCACAGGTTTTTTGGCTTTAATTTCAGAACAATCACTGTATATTTTAATTGTGTTTTGCATAGTTTATCCGCGTGTTCACCATAGTGTCACTTTGATTGTTTACACTCGAGTTTGATTCCTCTGGCTTTCGGAAGTGAACAAGTCAATTCCTCATCAAGAAATAATAAAAAGAAAAAAAGGAAAAAGCGGGAAAAATGTAAATCTTTCTAATGAAAACAGCTTGGGGAGAGTAGTGAGGGTTCGTGGTTGGCCTAGCCCTCAAAGTTATTTTCATGCAGTTGGTTTCATACATACCTGAGTACCGAAAAAGTGCATGCCCACGGAAGCTCATTGTGTAAAAGGTGCCTAAAGGCCTTTCACTTTTTCGCGAAGTGCCATTTTGCTTTTTCTGAGCGTCAGGGGTTCTACTCTATTATGGGCTGGTTGTGTTTCATCCAATATGGTGTAAAATGCTTCTTAAGCTTCACAAGAAGAAAATTTGAAAAACGATTTTGACAAGAGACCGCCTGTTAAGTGAATGTTAAGTTATGTAGAATTGACGTAATACTGTTAAGCGAGAAAACTGGCACATTGAAAGAATTTTCATTACATCTGTTTTCAAACTTAGTTAAGAGTTGAAAATGAATGGAAATGAAATATTACTATGAGCCATTCAGTTAAAAAAGTTATGATAAGCAAGTTGATCATTTCCTATTCCCTTTGATGGTCTTCTTGTCCAGTGGCGGTCTTGCCTTACAGTTACAATTGTTGTCACCTTTTCTTATTGTGGTCGCGAATTTGACATTAAGACAGATATTTCTACGTAAATTACTATTTGAAGAATATTGGAGTGTTTCCGTTATCTTTCGCAAGGCTATTTCAATTAGGAAAAAAACGCTTTACCTTATAGAAATTGATCCCGTGGAGGAATTTCCTGGAAAATTACCCCTCTTATATTTTCAATCCCTTTGATATTCTCGTTTTAGGTTGACTCCATGTCGAATTCCCGATCAAGAAAATACTTCTTAGATTTTAATTTCGTACGTTCAACGCCTCTTTCTTTAAAGGCGACTAAAGATGTAAAAAACTAGTACTTTTCCTCCTCCGCACAGAATTGATATCAATTAACTCATAAACAGCACTTGGCTCTTTTAGAAGCGAAAGTTAGAGAAACCTAACAAAATCTTCTAACAATACTTTGCAATTTTGCTGGAACGTTAACTGAAAAGTGAGAACTAATGTTTATTATTCATAAAGATTACATTATTCGGAGCTCCGACCAACCAATAAGGTGCTCTTTTCTCATCTATTTTCATCCATAGCTGCCGCCGTGAAATCATGATAATGTATGAAATATAAGGCCAATCTCCTTTTTCTTTTCGACAGTAAACATATTTATTTCAATTCATCAATCAATCCGTAGTAAAGCGGGAACTGGAAAAAGAAGTCACATTCTCGATTAAATTTTTCATGTTTCCTGTCTAAAATGGTAAAAGCCACGAAGAATTAATAGAAAGTCAATTAAATACACTAAAATTAAGTTTGAAACTCAAACGTAGGTCAAAATTTTATGAGCACTCGCCTAGTTGCGAACACTCCCCCCCTCTCCAGTATTAGCCCGATTACTCGCCTCTAGTGTACATCATTTCAAACTGTAAAACCGCCACTGAGTTAGTATTGTCAAAGTCACTCCTCTTGATGTACTATGTTTAATTTCCTTTAATTCTGACACCAACAGCGAACAAGGCCATGATAGACAACACAAAAGAGAAAGTACCCACCACGTTACTTATCAGCATAGGTTTAGCTGTGGCCATTTTCCTTCTCAACACTGGCCGTGTTCTACAAGCTATCAAGATGTGCCAGGAATGCTTCATTTTGCTACGCAATGGGGCATTAAGAGAGGACATTCCAGTTACAAAATTACTTTACCAAAATGTCTTTACTACAGCAATGAAGGCCTACTCCACACTATTTGACAACACAAGTACTGAAGAATACGTCAGGGAACAACTGCTCTTATTTCAGAAATCTGATAATACTCTAGTAAAAGGATGCCTACAGTTAAGACTAGCTAAGATACTCCAGGATAAAAATAAGTTTGCAGGGGCCGTAAGATTTTATAAGTCAGCAATGGCCATTATGAAAACGAATAGTGACGCAAAACGAGAAGCAATAATCTACGGAAACCTGGGAACATTGTTTCAGTCGCTTAGTAAATATGACAAGGCCCAAGAGTATCAAGAGAAAGCACTCGCAATCAGAACAGAAATTGGCGACAAGAAAGGAGAAGCAGCGAGCTATGGAAACCTAGGAACATTGTTCCAATCTCTTGGTAGATATGACAAGGCACAGAGGTATCAAGAAAAAGCACTCGCAATCAGAATAGAAATTGGCGAAAAGACAGGAGAAGCAGCAAGCTACGGAAACCTAGGAACATTGTTCCAATCTCTTGGTAGATATGACAAGGCCCAAGAGTATCAAGAAAAAGCACTCGCTATCAGAATAGAAATTGGCGAAAGGCAAGGAGAAGCAGCAAGCTACGGAAACCTAGGAACATTGTATCAATATCTTGGTACATATGACAGGGCCCAAGAGTATCAAGAAAAAGCACTCGCTATCAGAATACAAATCGGCGACAAAGAAGGAGAAGCAGCAAGCTACGGAAACCTAGGAACATTGTTCCAATCTCTTGGTAGATATGACAAGGCCCAACAGTATCAAGAAAAAGCACTCGCTATCAGAATAGAAATCGGCGACAAAAAAGGAGAAGGAGGAAGCTACGGAAACCTAGGAACTTTGCTCCAATCTCTTGGTAGATATGATAAGGCCCAAGAGTATCAAGAGACAGCACTCGCAATCAGAATAGAAATTGGCGATAAGAAAGGAGAAGCAGCAAGCTACGGAAACCTAGGGACATTGTTCCAATCCCTTAGTAGATATGTCAAGGCCCAAGAGTATCAAGAGAAAGCACTCGCTATCAGAATAGAGATTGGCGACAAGAAGGGAGAAGCAGCAAGCTACGGAAACCTAAGGACATTGTTCCAATCTCTTGGTAGATATGACAAGGCCCAAGAGTATCAAGAGAAAGCACTCGCTATCAGAATAGAAATCGGCGACAAAGAAGGAGAAGCAGTAAGGTACGGAAGCCTAGGAACCCTGTTCCAATCTCTTGGTAGATATAACAAGGCCCAGGAGTATCAAGAAAAAGCACTCGCTATCACAATACAAATCGGCGACAAAGAAGGAGAAGCAGCAAGCTACGGAAACCTAGGAACTTTGTTCCAATCTCTCGGTAGATATCATAGGGCCGAAGAGTATCAAGAAAAAGCACTCGCTATCAGAATAGAAATCGGCGACCAAGAAGGAGAGTCAGCAAGCTACGGAAACCTAGGAACATTGTTCCAATCCCTTAGTAGATATGACAAGGCCCAAGAGTATCAAGAGAAAGCACTCGCAATCAGAATAGAAATTGGCGACAAGAAAGGAGAAGCAGCAAGCTACGGAAACCTAGGGACATTGTTCCAATCTCTTGGTAGATATGACAAGGCCCAAGAGTATCAAGAGAAAGCACTCGCTATCAGAATAGAAATCGGCGACAAAGAAGGAGAAGCAGTAAGCTACGGAAGCCTAGGAACCCTGTTCCAATCTCTTGGTAGATATAACAAGGCCCAGGAGTATCAAGAAAAAGCACTCGCTATCACAATACAAATCGGCGACAAAGAAGGAGAAGCAGCAAGCTACGGAAACCTAGGAACTTTGTTCCAATCTCTCGGTAGATATCATAGGGCCGAAGAGTATCAAGAAAAAGCACTCGCTATCAGAATAGAAATCGGCGACCAAGAAGGAGAGTCAGCAAGCTATGGAAACCTAGGAACATTGTTCCAATCCCTTAGTAGATATGACAAGGCCCAAGAGTATAAAGAAAAAGCACTCGCAATCAGAATAGAAATTGGCGACAAGAAAGGAGAAGCAGCAAGCTACGGAAACCTAGGAACATTGTTCCAATCCCTTAGTAGATATGTCAAGGCCCAAGGGTATCAAGAGAAAGCACTCGCTATCAGAAAAGAAATCAGTGACAAAGAGGGAGAAGCAGCAAGCTACGGAAACCTAGGAACATTGTTCCAATCTCTTGGTAGATATAACAAGGCCCAAGAGTATCAAGAAAAAGCACTCGCTATCAGAGTAGAAATCGGCGACAAAGAAGGAGAAGCAGCAAGCTACGGAAACCTGGGAACTTTGTTCCAATCTCTCGGTAGATATCATAAGGCCGAAGAGTATCAAGAAAAAGCACTCGCTATCAGAATAGAAATCGGCGACCAAGAAGGAGAGTCAGCAAGCTACGGAAACCTAGGAACATTGTTCCAATCCCTTAGTAGATATGACAAGGCCCAAGCGTAACAAGAGAAAGCACTCGCAATCAGAATAGAAATTGGCGACAAGAAAGGAGAAGCAGCAAGCTACGGAAACCTAGGAACATTGTTCCAATCCCTTAGTAGATATGACAAGGCCCAAGAGTATGAGGAGAAGGCACTCGCAATTAGAAGAGAAATTGGCGACAAGAAAGGAGAAGCAGCAAGCTACGGAAACCTAGGGACATTGTTCCAATCCCTTAGTAGATATGACAAGGCCCAAGAGTATCAAGAGAAAGCACTCGCTATCACAAAAGAAATCTGTGACAAAGAAGGAGAAGCAGCAAGCTACGGAAACCTAGGAACATTGTTCCAATCTCTTGGTAGATATAACAAGGCCCAGGAGTATCAAGAAAAAGCACTCGCTATCAGAATACAAATCGGCGACCAAGAAGGAGAGTCAGCAAGCTACGGAAACCTAGGAACATTGTTCCAATCCCTTAGTAGATATGACAAGGCCCAAGAGTATCAAGAGAAAGCACTCGCAATCAGAATAGAAATTGGCGACAAGAAAGGAGAAGCGGCAAGCTACGGAAACCTAGGAACATTGTTCCAATCCCTTAGTAGATATGACAAGGCCCAAGAGTATGAGGAGAAGGCACTCGCAATTAGAAGAGAAATTGGCGACAAGAAAGGAGAAGCAGCAAGCTACGGAAACCTAGGGACATTGTTCCAATCCCTTAGTAGATATGACAAGGCCCAAGAGTATCAAGAGAAAGCACTCGCTATCAGAAAAGAAATCAGTGACAAAGAAGGAGAAGCAGCAAGCTACGGAAACCTAGGAACATTGTTCCAATCTCTTGGTAGATATAACAAGGCCCAGGAGTATCAAGAAAAAGCACTCGCTATCAGAATAGAAATCGGCGACAAAGAAGGAGAAGCAGCAAGCTACGGAAACCTAGGAACTTTGTTCCAATCTCTCGGTAGATATCATAAGGCCGAAGAGTATCAAGAAAAAGCACTCGCTATCAGAATAGAAATCGGCGACCAAGAAGGAGAGTCAGCAAGCCACGGAAACCTAGGAACATTGCTCCAATCCCTTAGTAGATATGACAAGGCCCAAGAGTATCAAGAGAAAGCACTCGCAATCAGAATAGAAATTGGCGACAAGAAAGGAGAAGCAGCACGCTACGGAAACCTAGGAACATTGTTCCAATCCCTTAGTAGATATGTCAAGGCCCAAGAGTATCAAGAGAAAGCACTTGCTATCAGAAAAGAAATCAGTGACAAACAAGGAGAAGCAGCAAGCTACGGAAACCTAGGAACATTGTTCCAATTTCTTGGTAGATATAACAAGGCCCAAGAGTATCAAGAAAAAGCACTCGCTATCACAATACAAATCGGCGACAAAGAAGGAGAAGCAGCAAGCTACGGAAACCTAGGAACTTTGTTCCAATCTCTCGGTAGATATCATAAGGCCGAAGAGTATCAAGAAAAAGCACTCGCTATCAGAATAGAAATCGGCGACCATGAAGGAGAGTCAGCAAGCTACGGAAACCTAGGAACATTGTTCCAATCCCTTAGTAGATATGACAAGGCCCAAGAGTATCAAGAGAAAGCACTCGCAATCAGAATAGAAATTGGCGACAAGAAAGGAGAAGCAGCAAGCTACGGAAACCTAGGAACATTGTTCCAATCCCTTAGTAGATATGACAAGGCCCAAGAGTATCAGGAGAAGGCACTCGCAATTAGAAGAGAAATTGGCGACAAGAAAGGAGAAGCAGCAAGCTACGGAAACCTAGGGACATTGTTCCAATCCCTTAGTAGATATGACAAGGCCCAAGAGTATCAAGAGAAAGCACTCGCTATCAGAAAAGAAATCAGTGACAAAGAGGGAGAAGCAGCAAGCTACGGAAACCTAGGAACATTGTTCCAGTCTCTTGGTAGATATGACAAGGCCCAGGAGTATCAAGAAAAAGCACTCGCTATCAGAATAGAAATCGGCGACAAACAAGGAGAAGCAGGAAGCTACGGAAACCTAGGAACATTGTTCCAATCTCTTGGTAGATATAACAAGGCCCAACAATATCAAGAAAAAGCACTCGATATCAGAATACAAATCGGCGACAAAGAAGGAGAAGCAGCAAGCTACGGAAACCTAGGAACTTTGTTCCAATCTCTCGGTAGATATCATAAGGCCGAAGAGTATCAAGAAAAAGCACTCTCTATCAGAATACAAATCGGCGACCAAGAAGGAGAGTCAGCAAGCTACGGAAACCTAGGAACATTGTTCCAATCCCTTAGTAGATATGACAAGGCCCAAGAGTATCAAGAGAAAGCACTCGCAATCAGAATAGAAATTGGCGACAAGAAAGGAAAAGCAGCAAGCTACGGAAACCTAGGAACATTGTTCCAATCCCTTAGTAGATATGACAAGGCCCAAGAGTATCAGGAGAAGGCACTCACAATTAGAAGAGAAATTGGCGACAAGAAAGGAGAAGCAGCAAGCTACGGAAACCTAGGGACATTGTTCCAATCCCTTAGTAGATATGACAAGGCCCAAGAGTATCAAGAGAACGCACTCGCTATCAGAAAAGAAATCTGTGACAAAGAAGGAGAAGCAGCAAGCTACGGAAACCTAGGAACATTGTTCCAATCTCTTGGTAGATATGACAAGGCCCAGGAGTATCAAGAAAAAGCACTCGCTATCAGAATAGAAATCGGCGACCAAGAAGGAGAGTCAGCAAGCTACGGAAACCTAGGAACATTGTTCCAATCCCTTAGTAGATATGACAAGGCCCAAGAGTATCTAGAGAAAGCACTCGCAATCAGAATAGAAATTGGCGACAAGAAAGGAGAAGCAGCAAGCTACGGAAACCTAGGAACATTGTTCCAATCCGTTAGTAGATATGTCAAGGCCCAAGAGTATCAAGAGAAAGCACTCGCTATCAGAAAAGAAATCCGTGACAAAGAAGGAGAAGCAGCAAGCTACGGAAACCTAGGAACATTGTTCCAATCTCTTGGTAGATATAACAAGGCCCAAGAGTATCAAGAAAAAGCACTCGCTATCAGAATACAAATCGGCGACAAAGAAGGAGAAGCAGGAAGCTACGGAAACCTAGGAACTTTGTTCCAATCTCTCGGTAGATATCATAAGGCCGAAGAATATCAAGAAAAAGCACTCGCTATCAGAATAGAAATCGGCGACCAAGAAGGAGAGTCAGTAAGCTACGGAAACCTAGGAACCTTGTTCCAATCCCTTAATAGATATGACAAGGCCCAAGAGTATCAAGAGAAAGCACTCGCAATCAGAATAGAAATTGGCGACGAGAAAGGAGAAGCAGCAAGCTACGGAAACCTAGGAACATTGTTCCAATCCCTTAGTAGATATGTCAAGGCCCAAGAGTATCAAGAGAAAGCACTCGCTATCAGAAAAGAAATCTGTGACAAAGAAGGAGAAGCAGCAAGCTACGGAAACCTAGGAACATTGTTCCAATTTCTTGGTAGATATAACAAGGCCCAAGAGTATCAAAAAAAAGCACTCGCTATCAGAAAACAAATCGGCGACAAAGAAGGAGAAGCAGCAAGCTACGGAAACCTAGGAACTTTGTTTCAATCTCTCGGTAGATATCATAAGGCCGAAGAGTATCAAGAAAAAGCACTCGCTATCAGAATAGAAATCGGCGACCAACAAGGAGAGTCAGCAAGCTACGGAAACCTAGGAACATTGTTCCAATCCCTTAGTAGATATGACAAGGCCCAAGAGTACCAAGAGAAAGCACTCGCTATCAGAATAGAAATTGGCGACAAGAAAGGAGAAGCAGCAAGCTACGGAAACCTAGGAACATTGTTCCAATCCCTTAGTAGATATGACAAGGCCCAAGAGTATCAGGAGAAGGCACTCGCAATTACAAGAGAAATTGGCGACAAGAAAGGAGAAGCAGCAAGCTACGGAAACCTAGGGACATTGTTCCAATCCCTTAGTAGATATGACAAGGCCCAAGAGTATCAAGAGAAAGCACTCGCTATCAGAAAAGAAATCAATGACAAAGAGGGAGAAGCAGCAAGCTACGGAAACCTAGGAACATTGTTCCAATCTCTTGGTAGATATGACAAGGCCCAAGAGTATCAAGAAAAAGCACTCGCTATCAGAATAGAAATCGGCGACCAAGAAGGAGAGTCAGCAAGCTACGGAAACCTAGGAACATTGCTCCAATCCCTTAGTAGATATGACAAGGCCCAAGAGTATCAAGAGAAAGCACTCGCAATCAGAATAGAAATTGGCGACAAGAAAGGAGAAGCAGCAAGCTACGGAAACCTAGGAACATTGTTCCAATCCCTTAGTAGATATGACAAGGCCCAAGAGTATCAAGAGAAAGCACTCACTATCAGAAAAGAAATCAGTGACAAAGAGGGAGAAGCAGGAAGCTACGGAAACCTAGGAACTTTGTTCCAATCTCTCGGTAGATATCATAAGGCCGAGGAGTATCAAGAAAAAGCACTCGCTATCAGAATAGAAATCGGCGACCAAGAAGGAGAGTCAGCAAGCTATGGAAACCTAGGAACATTGTTCCAATCCCTTAGTAGATATGACAAGGCCCAAGAGTATCAAGAGAAAGCACTCGCTATCAGAATAGAAATTGGCGACAAAAAAGGAGAAGCAGCAAGCTACGGAAACCTAGGAACATTGTTCCAATCCCTTAGTAGATATGACAAGGCCCTAGAGTATCAGGAGAAGGCACTCGCAATTAGAAGAGAAATTGGCGACAAGAAAGGAGAAGCAGCAAGCTACGGAAACCTAGGGACATTGTTCCAATCCCTTAGTAGATATGACAAGGCCCAATAGTATCAAGAGAAAGCACTCGCTATCAGAAAAGAAATCAGTGACAAAGAAGGAGAAGCAGCAAGCTACGGAAACCTAGGAACGTTGTTCCAATCTCTTGGTAGATATAACAAGGCCCAAGAGTATCAAGAAAAAGCATTCGCTATCAGAATAGAAATTGGCGACAAAGAAGGAGAAGCAGCAAGCTATGGAAACGTAGGAACTTTGTTCCAATCTCTCGGTAGATATCATAAGGCCGAAGAGTATCAAGAAAAAGCACTTGCTATCAGAATAGAAATCGGCGACCAAGAAGGAGAGTCAGCAAGCTACGGAAACCTAGGAACATTGTTCCAATCCCTTAGTAGATATGACAAGGCCCAAGAGTATCAAGAGAAAGCACTCGCAATCAGAATAGAAATTGGCGACAAGAAAGGAGAAGCAGCAAGCTACGGAAACCTAGGAACATTGTTCCAATCCCTTAGTAGATATGATAAGGCCCAAGAGTATCAAGAGAAAGCACTCGCAATCAGAATAGAAATTGGCGACAAGAAAGGAGAAGCAGCAAGCTACGGAAACCTAGGAACATTGTTCCAATCTCTTAGTAGATATGTCAAGGCCCAAGAGTATCAAGAGAAAGCACTCGCTATCAGAAAAGAAATCTGTGACAAAGAGGGAGAAGCAGCAAGCTACGGAAACCTAGGAACATTTTTCCAATCTCTTGGTAGATATAACAAGGCCCAAGAGTATCAAGAAAAAGCACTCGCTATCAGAATACAAATCGGCGACAAAGAAGGAGAAGCAGGAAGCTACGGAAACCTAGGAACTTTGTTCCAATCTCTCGGTAGATATCATAAGGCCGAAGAGTATCAAGAAAAAGCACTCGCTATCAGAATAGAAATCGGCGACCAAGAAGGAGAGTCAGCAAGCTACGGAAACCTAGGAACATTGTTCCAATCCCTTAGTAGATATGACAAGGCCCAAGAGTATCAAGAGAAAGCACTCGCTATCAGAAAAGAAATCATTGACAAAGAAGGAGAAGCAGGAAGCTACGGAAACCTAGGAACTTTGTTCCAATGTCTTGGTAGATATGACAAGGCCCAAGAGTATCAAGAAAAAGCACTCGCTATCAGAATAGAAATCGGCGACCAGGAAGGAGAGTCAGCAAGCTACGGAAACCTAGGAACATTGTTCCAATCCCTTAGTAGATATGAGAAGGCCCTAGAGTATCAAGAGAAAGCACTTGCGATCAGAAAAGTAATCGGTGACAGAAAGGGACAAGCAGTGAGCTACGGAAACCTAGGAACATTGTTCGGATGGCTTGGTGAGCATGACGAGGCTCTTAGATATTTTGACACATCGCTTTTAATCACAAAGAGTATTGGCTGCAGAAGAACTGAGGCCAGTATTTATGGAAAGCTGGCGGTTTTGTTTTTTTTGAGTGGTAAATTTTTAAAGGGTGACGATTATCTAAAGAAAGCACGTGCAATAAGAATGGAACTCGGTGACAGAGGAGGAGAAGCAGAAGATTACAGAAATCTTGGCGTTATTTCTTTTCAGCGTGGTGAATATACCAAAGCTCAAGAATATCTCGAGAAAGCCCTCGATATTCACTTGAAAATGGGCCACAGAGCTGAGGAAGCAGTCGAATACGCAAATTTAGGAGCATGTTTTAAGTCACTCGGTAATCATGAAGTAGCTGAATATTACCTCAATAAGGGTCTCTTTTTAAGCAAGGATATTGGACACAATCTCATTGAGTTTAAATGCCTTTGTAGTCTAGCAGTGTTGAGGCTATCACAATTTGACCGTAAAGAGGCCGTTTCCTGTCTTTATCGCTGCACTGAAAAGTTCGATACTTTGCGGGGTTTTATTAAAGACAGCGATCAGTTTAAAATATCTCTTTTAGAGGAGCACGGCGCCTCTACCTACCAGTTGCTTAGTTTGTTGCTTTCCTCCACCGGGAATTCAGAAGATGCTCTTTACGTCGAAGAGCTGAAACGGGGAAGAGGCCTAGCCGACATGATGGCAGCTCAGTTCTCTATTGAAGAGCAGATTTCAGGCAATCCACAATCTTGGTGTGGCATTCAGAACATTATCAGGAAGGAGAGAGACTGTACATGCCTTTACATCTCAGTTGGTAAAGCAGATGTACGATTTTGGATTCTCAAAGGAACAGAAGCTATTCGTTTTACAGAAAAGGAAGCAAGCCCGAACAAAAATGAATTGACCGGATTAGTCCCTGACTTAGACAAGTTTTTAAAAGAAAGCTTCTGCAACCCTGCAAAAGACATAACTAAAACGAATCTCCACCTTTGTCACAACATAATCATCGCCTCTGTGGCCGATTTTCTGAGGGAGCCAGAGATCATAATTGTCCCTGATTCTTGCATGTACCAAGTGCCATTTGCAGCCTTAACTGACAAAGAGGGCAAATATTTTTCGGACACATTCAGGATCCGCATCGTTCCCTCCTTGACTACTCTGAAGCTCATTCAGGACAGTCCTTCAGAGTACCACAGTAAGAGTGGTGCGCTGATAGTCGGTGATCCCGAGGTTAGAGAGGTATTGTACAAAGGTAGACGCACAATAGTAAAACCATTGCCACGTGCAAGAAAGGAAGCCGAGACGATTGGAAGTCGTCTTGGCATAAAGCCCTTGATTGGAGACCGCGCAACAAAACAGGCTGTACTTCAAGCGATAAATTCAGCGAGCTTGATACATTTTGCTGCCCATGGTAGTCCCGATAGAGGAGAGATTGTTCTCTGTCCTAAGGACCCCATTGACTGTCCTCCACGAGAGAAAGACTACCTTTTGACGATGAAGGACATTTCAGAAGTTCAGGTTAGAGCGAAACTGGTTGTTCTCAGCTGTTGTCACAGTGCGCGTGGACGGGTCAAAGCAGAGGGAGTTGTTGGTATCGCCCGAGCGTTCCTAGGATCCGGTGCTCGCTCGGTGTTGGCGGCACGATGGGCACTGGAGGATGAAGCAACAGAAGAGTTTATGAGTTGCTTCTACGATCATTTGTTCCGCAGTAAAAGCGCCAGTGAATCTCTTCACGAGGCTAGGAAGTGGATGAGAAGTAACGGCTTTGACAAAGTATCTCAGTGGGCTTCATTTATGCTCATTGGCGACAACGTGACATTTGATTTTGAAAATTGGCCAAAGTCAACTACACCTTGATAGGCACGAGTAAAGTGGACCCTATTGATTAGACTTAAAAATGTTTATTGTTTCCCTGTGGGGGAAGGAAATTATATATCAGGGACGAAAATGATACATACAGCGAAACATTCTGAAAAATGTTTATCTAACTGCTATGTGTAATGACCTGGAGCGGGAACCTAGTCAATGTACTCTTTATGGAAGTTTAGCAGTTATCAAATTGTAAAAGCCCTCTATTTCAAAAGTGTTGAATTACGTAGTCGATCGAATATTGAGAATATATAATTTATTTTTTAGAAGCCGTCATTGGTTAGTTAAGTTGATCGAATTTTTAAGTTATTTTTCTTCGAAAGTGATAATTTAGTCAGACTAATCAAATGTCAAGTAATTTGTTTCAAAGAAGCTTTCCATTGTCTGATGTATATAGTCGGAAATGTGTTTATCACAGTAACTTTTTTAAGGCGCCGAGCGTTCTTCATGGTTTCTGTTTGGACCTGCTCCGAGAAGGCAACATTTTTTGACTTGAGATTGATTCCCCAAATAATTTCGTTTTGTATCTATAAGCGATAAAGCTTTTTTTTTTTTTAACAGTGGTCGTAAAAAAGGAAACAATCATTAGAGGACTTCACCAGTCAAAACGATAGTAGTGCATAAGTTTTTTCCTCGGGAAATCCATAAGTAAGTCGAGGAGACTGCTCATCAGATCTACGACATATAATAAAAGCACTTAATGTTACACCAGTTGGTCTTATTTCACGCATTCAGCATTTCGATTCTTTTAACAAGTTCGTCATTGATTATTTGTAAGTTTGACAAGAAGGCACCTTGGAATGAAAATTTTGACAAATAAAAGATAAATTAATAAAAGCGAGAGGGAAAAATAACTCTTTGGGTGTTAAAGTTATTCACTGGTAACAGATGTAGTACTTATTTGTTTTAACTGTCACCTGACCGTTCGTTATGCGATATTGATTTCAACTGTACAAACCTAGTCATGGCCATGGTGTAGGGAATGTTATCAACTACATCATTATTAATGATATTTTAAAACTCTATGGAAAATAGGATACCTTGCTCAAGGGTCTGGGGAGTTGAAAGGACAGTTTGTGGGGTTTATTTCCCAAACATGTAGTGAGGTCGGTCGTTTTTACGTCCAACTGTAATAATGAAAAGAGGACTATTGGTTGAAGTTACCTGCTGATCAAATCTTTAAAATCGAACCTATCGGCACACAAAGAATGAGGAAACACAGCTTCGACATAATTCTGGAAAGAACAAAAGAAGTATATTTTAATGTTTTTAGCATCTAATTACAACACGTAATTAGAAGCCTCTGATGGCAACGATGTAGAATGATGATGACAATGATGCAGTCACTCGAAGTCTGCTGCTTTCCACTCGCCCAAAGGCTTGCTCATTCACTCCTATTCAAGAATAAAAACGATAACTTTTGGGAATACGTTCGGCCTAAAAGTTGTTAGGACCTCACAACATTCTCCCAAAGCCCCAATATTACTTCCAGAAAGATCTGCGTGAAGTTGAAGTTGAAGTTCATTTATTTGTTTAAGCAGGTTGATTAATTGGCAGCTGAAATAGCTGATGTGGACCTGCTCTCCTAACCCACCCGTCCCACCCCAGGGGAGGACATCCATCACACAGTAATCTCGTCTGTGGGAAATTAACGTCTCCTGCCCCAACCCTGCAGGAGACGGGACCTCCATTTATTCGTCCCTATCCGGGAAGACTAGAATATCTAACCATTTCTTGATGTTATAGAAAGGTAGCAGATTCTTCTCAATTATTTTAAGACCTTGAGTGTTGGTCCGGCCGGGGCTCGGACCCTCGACCTCCCGCACTAGAGTCCAGCGCTCTATCCATTGAGCTAACCGGGAGGCGGTTAGCTTGCCTGTTGACGCGCAAGTTTGCTTGTTGCGTGGTTGCGTTGCGAGTCTTGCCGGAAATACTGGGAACAAGTGGAAATGATGCCAATATGGCGGTGTAACAGGGTTTTCGATATCCCTGCGTTGTGGAAGTACTTACGTAGACGACGGAACTTTAAATATGAGAGGAAACAATGAACCAATCTACTCGTTTTGACCTTAAACTGGGACTGAAAACTGGGCCTCAAGCATCACTTGCCCTTTAGAACAAGTTAGTAGTTGTGTGGTAGTTTTTGGATGGAAAAATGATAACAGCTGCTGCAGAATGCGAATGGAGACAGGATGGAGAGCATTAGGACATTCAGCCAGGTAAAAATTAAACCTCAAAAACTGCTATACAAACTCTTTTAATTCAAGAAACGTCTTTCCCCAATTATTTTTACTTTCAAGGTGCCCTCGTGGCCCGGCCAGAATACTGTGATTAATATTTTCTGATTAATATGCGGGAAATTCAAATTCAGTAATAAACACTTTGAGCACGTGCGCTTGATTTGCGACGGAAAACACTGTTGGAGCTGTGGTTGCAGGCGGTAAACATGTATGATTGAAGTCGCATTTAAAAAGAGTTTTCTTAGGCAACAGAGAAGGTATTTGAAAAGTCTGGAAGGAGTTGGCAAGAATACGGTTACATTTGCAGTTGTTGTTGGTGTTGATGTTGCATTTTAAATTCACCATGAAAATACGTGTAAATGTGCGCACGAGTGCATCGAATTTTCTCATGAAAAAGCGAAAAAAGAAAATCTTAATCAGAATATTAAGGCGAATGTAATTACCTGGCCCGGGACACAACCTAACCTTCATCACTTATGAGACCGTTCATTGTAAAGAGAAAAAGAAAAGATCTAGGAATTTAAAGAAGTCTTTAAGTCTGTAAGAGAATACAAGTTAAAACCTCTCGCTTGAAAAATTTCAAAAGTGAGACTTGTGTGTGTTTTGCTGTTGCTAAGTACTGAACTGGTGTCAAGTATTTGAGAGCCTGTTGAAACTTGAGCCACCTGATTTTGCAACAACTTTTGGGAGGTGTAGATAAGATACACCACGATATGTTACTATTTTATTCCGTGTAATAAGTACCTTTTGTTTTTGTTACTCACAGCATGTACAGCCCTTTTTTCAATCAGTGCGCACTCACTAGCCTAATACTTGGCTAGGAATATGCTTTTTCCATTTTCTTTTCACTGTGTTTATATAAGAAGGATGCAAATGTATCTAATTTACCAGTCTCAACCAATCAAGTGCTGGCAAAACTATTATAACTTGTAATTAGGTCAGTCATGGTTTACTGCACTTTCTTTAAGTTCTCAGTAGGCCTTTTTGTATTTTCCTTTTTACTGGACTTGGCCTTTTGGATTATTTTAGTTGATTAGGGTTTGGTTTATTTAGTGGGACGTGGAGGGTTCAAAATAATGCAATGCTGCAAACGGAAGAGAACAAACACCACATCACTACAAGAAATATTATCAACACACCGACACTGCAATAGAAAAAGAGTCTCAGGATTTACCTTGTCTGGTTTTACTCATGTTTACTGTGTGCTGGTCTTTGGCTGGCCGATAGTGCATGTGATAGAGGTTGAGAGGCCGATTATAATATAAACAAACCTTGCTTGGGGTCGATCAGCTAATTCTTATTATAACATAACCAAAGTAAAGCACACGCTCTGATTGATCAACTTAGCGTCCCCCATTTGCCCATGGGTGTACGCTGCTGACGTGAGCAAATGCAAAGACTATTTTTCCGCACGCGCTTGTTTTTTCTGGCCATGTAAGATTTGTTAAATAAAAGGGAACTCTTTAGCTACAATGTATCAATGTTATGTTATAAAACAAATGGTAAACACCACAGCGTACACTATTGAGTTATGGATGCACTTGGGAGGTTTGCTAAGCACTCAAGAAGCTAGAGTCGCTCTTGCCTGTTGCCTCGAGCGACTCTTACGCTTCTTTCATGCTTAGCAACCTCCTGCATGCATCCATAACTCAATAGTGTACACTGTGGTGTTTACCATTTGTTAATTCAAGATTCACTCGGATGTTAAATGTATTGCTATTTTGTTGTACAATCAGCTACAGGTTATTAAACTGCATTAATTATTTCATTGAACACCTTCAGTTTGAAATTACAAACATGTTACACTGTAAGGTTCGAGATCACTGCAACACTGCAGTGCTGGTTCTTCTTCGCTGCAATACCACACTAATAAAAGATTTCAGTTTGCACATCCATCTCTTTTTGCCTTTTTTTTTTTTGTCATGGATAGGTTTGTTATGTTGTCCTCTACTTGTTTAGAATGGCTACTTAAAGAGGCAACTCTCAAATAAAACTAAGAATTATCTTTCAAGTCAAATTTATTGCATGTTTATCTTCCAAAATCGGTGGTAGCACTTTGAGTTCAAAATATTTCCACAACTTATTGCATTTTATATTTCTTCTTTGGACTGGTTGGACAAAATATTAGGCATGAACATCACACAAACCACTTGCTGGTCAACCTATATCAAGAAATGAACCTGTGTTAAGGATGGCACCTGCTATTGCCCCCAAGCACTCGAGCTGTGCATCACGTCATGGTAATGCTTGCTCTTGCATGAAAGGAAAAGCTCTTCTCCCGGTGATAATAATGCAAGTGACCTGCTGTGGTGAAAGGGATGTCTACCCCTATAATTTATGGGTCAAATTGGTTTAATCTTGCTGCCTTTGGTTTAATCAAAAAACAAAATTTTTTGGACAATTGGTCCCCATGAAAAAACAAGAAGAAAATGAGAAAAATATTTTACCCATTTATTCCTTAGTGTTTTGCTTGCTTATGTGGAAAGAAAACACAAAAGACAGCAAGAAAGAAAACACAGTGCACAGTAATTTTTTCTGAAGTCATATTTTCTCAAAAACAAATTCTAATGAAAGAAAACCATTTTAAATAACTTCATAGATGCTTATAAAGTTTACTCAGAAGTCAAGTTAAAATGCAAACACGAAATCACTGAATTTTTACACATTTATCCATGTAGATAGGAAGCAAGACGGGTGAATAACTTCTTCAAAATGATCATTCTTTTCCCTATTTTTGCTTCTGAGGATGGTAAGCAGTTGCTTTCTTGCTTATATGTAGAAATTTTCTAGTTTTATGCAGAAATATGCCCCAAGGATGTGGAGGATGCGGAAGTAGGGGAATTATGTGGATCCGCACCGCCACATCCTGTCAGATGCCTTGTTTATTTTTTGTATGAATTTTCATTGAACCTTTTTGCAAACTTCAGTGTCATTTTGCTAGAACAAAGAGCATTATTTCTTCAATTTTCTTATGGAATGAAAGTTCATGATGAAAAGGTTGAGGAAGACAAAACAATTCTACACACTTCATGCTTGATCCACCTGTCATGTAATGAACGCAAAACAAGAGATCATAATATCTTGTCTCAACAAGGTTTCAAACGCT
>NC_142519.1:23771796-23861796 GCF_964205215.1 Stylophora pistillata | reverse complement strand
ACAGACCAGCTGTCAAACATGTGGCTCAAGGGGATTGACTGACTGACTAACTAATCTACATGTATCAACGACATGTATCAACTGATTAACAATTAATAGACATTATTTCTACAGACTGAGTAAACAATAAATAAACTGAAAGATGGTTGCAGTAACATGAATTCAATGATAAGGACTTAAACACCAGTAACGTTTGTGTGAGATTGTGTGACCAGTGGCGGATCCAGGGGGAGGTTTCGGGGGGTCCGGACCACCCTATCAGACCTGACGCTTACAACTCTGAGACTGAAATTCTTACATCCGCAGGATCGTATATCACTTTTTAACTGGCTGATTTTTTAAATTATCGAATCCAAGTAAACGGTAAGCGGCCAAGGAATTATAACGTGCAACCGCGACTGGTGGGAGGGGGTGTGGAGAGTGCGGGGAGAAGTAATTTGCCTCAAATGAGTCCAACAGTACTTTCTGAACCAAAGGTTCGACTCCCGACTCCTCCCCCCTCCCCCCTCAATCAAAAATTCCTGGATCCGCCCCTGTGTGACTGAAGGACTAACAGACTGAATGACTGAATACAGTCTGGTAACTGACTGAATGACTGAATGCAGTCTGGTAACTGACTAAATGACTCAATACAGTGTGGTAACTGACTTAATGACTGAATACAGTCTGGTAACTGACTGAATGCCTGAATACAGTCTGGTAACTGACTGAATGACTGAATACAGTCTGGTAACTGACTGAATGACTGAACACAGTCTGGTAACTGACTGAATGACTGAATACAGTCTGGTAACTGACTGAATGACTGAATACAGTCTGGTAACTGACTGAATGACTGAACACAGTCTGGTAACTGACTGAATGACTGAATACAGTCTGGTAACTGACTGAATGACTGAACACAGTCTGGTAACTGACTGAATGACTCAATACAGTCTGGTAACTGACTGAATGACTGAATACAGTCTGGTAACTGACTGAATGACTCAATACAGTCTGGTAACTGACTGAATGACTCAATACAGTCTGGTAACTGACTGAATGACTCAATACAGTCTGGTAACTGACTGAATGACTCAATACAGTCTGGTAACTGACTGTATGACTCAATACAGTCTGGTAACTGACTGAATGACTGAATACAGTCTGGTAACTGACTGAATGACTGAATACAGTCTGGTAACTGACTGAATGACTGAATACAGTCTGGTAACTGACTGAATGACTCAATACAGTCTGGTAACTGACTGAATGACTCAATACAGTCTGGTAACTGACTGTATGACTCAATACAGTCTGGTAACTGACTGAATGACTCAATACAGTCTGGTAACTGACTGAATGACTGAATACAGTCTGCTAACTGACTGAATGACTGAATAAAGTCTGGTAACTGACTGAATGACTGAATACAGTCTGGTAACTGACTGAATGACTGAATACAGTCTGGTAACTGACTGAATGACTGAATACAGTCTGGTAACTGACTGAATGACTCAATACAGTCTGGTAACTGACTGTATGACTCAATACAGTCTGGTAACTGACTGAATGACTGAATACAGTCTGGTAACTGACTGAATGACTGAATACAGTCTGCTAACTGACTGAATGACTGAATACAGTCTGGTAACTGACTGAATGACTGAATACAGTCTGGTAACTGACTGAATGACTCAATACAGTCTGGTAACTGACGGAATGACTGAATACAGTCTGGTAACTGACTGAATGACTTAATACAGTCTGGTAACTGACTGAATGACTGAATACAGTCTGGTAACTGACTGAATGACTGAATACAGTCTGGTAACTGACTGAATGACTGAATACAGCCTGGTAACTGACTGAGAGGTTGCACAGAATGATGCCAACATCTGAAAATTAGATATTTAGATTTTCTCAAAGGGATCTACATTTGTCACTGATCAAATGCTTAACCTGATAAAGCATCTACTTGGAAACTGAATTGATGAATCAGATGATGGATACAATGTTCATTTATGTTATAAATATGGAAAGAATTTTACGTTTTAGAATTTACTGCTTTTTAAGGAATTAATTTAAAAATTGAACTCCATTTTAAACGCGTCTCAGTCATTCAGTTATGTTGCCAAACTTAGATTCACAGACATTCCTTTTTTAAGGTGAAGCAATGCAAAGGATGGATATTTGTTGGTAAGAAAGCAACAGACTGGCTGACTTATGAAAACAAACATTTGTAGGGTGGGGTTGCAAAAAGGAAATGTCTATTTGTTGGTTTTTCTGTACAAATCATATCATTATAAATCTAAACACAAGGAAAACATTGAAGAAAAAATTCTTTTTTTGTTACCGGATAGGTGCCAGTAGTGGACGGTGGGTTCAGCCCTAAGGATGGAATTTGGATTTATCCTAATTGATGATTGCTTTGTTGTGAAATCCAAGTAGTAGCTGATGAAGCAGGTAAAGAAGACTTTTGTTTTGAAGTATGCTCTGAAGTTCACTTCAGATGTGTAGTGTACAATTTGATGGTGAACTGGAAGATTTTGCACCTCCGTCAGTAATTCAAAATGGTATCCATGCCTGATGTGGTTGTTAAGAAGGTGGATCTATACCCTGAATTTAGACTTCTAAATTGTTTCCAAATATTCCTACGTGTGATAGCCAGCAGTAAAAATGTCTCTTATCTCACTTCTCATGCACATGTTTCTCTTTATTTAGGCACAAGCATAAGCGTTAATATCTACACAAAAAGAGAATAATAAAAAGTGAGCACGAGGATGCTTGCTGTATAGACGGCAGATTTGGTGAAGATAAATTTTAGCTTTTATAATCGTTACGGTGGCCAATTTACCATTTCAACTTTGTCGATATATCCAAATTATTTAGTGAAGATAGATTTGTTTTTAAAATGAAGTTAGTTCGGCATGAAAAGATTAGTCAAATGTTTGTTTCACGCTTGTTCTTTTGCTAATGTGCGGCTGTTTTAATGGATATGGATCAGTTTCCTTTCGCTCTAGAAAACATTTAAGCCCCTCGCCTGGCCCGTTAAATCACTAAATTGCGGACAGAGCATGCTTAATTGGTTACAGTGTAACCAAAATCAATTTCAATTAGTATCTTCTAGAAGCTGCAAAGCATCTTTACGAAGCTGCTCAAATCAAATGCACACGTATCTGTGTTTTTATACTGAAACAACAGCGGAACAGCTTTATATCATAGAATTCAATGGCGTCCTCTGTGGGTATCATTAATGGTTTCCTTGTTTTCTTCCCAGGAAAGACAGATGCTCTTTCAATCTCGTTTGAGGTTTGGCAGTGCAGCTTATTTCGTGAGCTGAGATAAGTAGTGATGTAGATAACATAGAAACATTACAAATGCAAGAAAGATAAGTTTTAACTTTTGCTTAAATGCTTTGACGAGGTTTTCACTCTGACAAAGTGCGATTTTACTGGGCTAAGATTAAATAGGCGATGCGAGGGATAACACATTTTTAGAAAACTACTCCTTTAGGACATTGGAGTTTTCGTTAGTCTTGATCTATGATAGAAAGGGGTCGGTGTTACCCAAATATCGGTGTTACAAAAATCGGTGTTACCCAAATATCGGTGTTACAAATATCGGTGTTACCCAAATATCGGTGTTACAAAATATCTTCGTTAGTCTTCATCTGTGAAGGGAAAAACGGATTGTCTACATACGCTGAACAGAAGTTTGACTTTGTACTGACTTTCAATTGCAAAGACTTGGTCCCCAATATAAGTGGTTAAAATGTTCCGGGCACTGGACTGTCTTTACGCACTGATCAGGTGTTTGACTTTATGCAAGTGATGGGAGACTCAATGCTGACCCTTTCATGGGTTGGTGTCACCCACAAAGCCTGTTCCTTAGTCTTGATCTGTGATGCAAAGACTTGGTCCCCCAAAAATAGGAAAAACTATTTCGGACACTGGACTATCTTGATGCGCTGAGCGGACGTCTGACTTTTTACAAGAGATGGGAGACTAAATGCTGACCCTTTCATGGGTTGGTGCCCCTAACAAATCTCTACCTTAGTCTTGATCTGTGATGCAAAGACTTGGTCCCCAAAAAAGGATGAACTCTTTCGTACACCGGACTGTCTTTATGCGCTGATCAGATGTTTGACTTTGTGTAAGAAGTGCATATTACCCAAAAAATCTCAAAAAAGATTCAATTATAACCCATTTAAGACAAGACTTCATATATTAAAAATTGTATGTAAGCGGAAAAAATTTAGGAGAGTTTTGTACTTTTTATTTTAAAACAGGATTCGAGGAAGAGAGGGAATATCGATGTATATAAAACATCTTGGATTTCATTGGATTGTGATCTTCTCTATGAGGTGTCCAAGGTGAGTGGTTTGTTATCATTAAGAAACGCACATTGAGGCAGAAGGACACAACATAGAAGCATAATTTTAGGTATTTTATGTCGCAAAGCTGGGCTGTGTACAACGCGGGCTCAGCCAATCAGAATTTACGTTCCGGTTAGAGTTGACTGTGAGGACGATCTCATTCACTTGAGCGCTCTTCTAGCGTCGCGAGTTCAGTTTACGGTCCATGTGCAGCTCTTTAACAAATCTTACAATAGTTACGTCAATCCGCAACTTGCAAACAGCGGAGCAAACCACCTTACTTACTGCCAACTTATGGAATTCAACATTTTAGAGCTTTTTCGGAGCAATACGGGCTCGAACGACTTATTTCGCCATAATATATGCTTATTGATTGAGTGGGAGGGCCGGACGGGAAAATATTTGCCTCTAGGTCATGACGTGCCTCATGACCAAGCGCCAAATATTTTCCGTTCGGCCCTCCCACTCAGTCAGTAAGCATTTTATCGTATACAGGTGTTGAAAATTTTAACCTAGAAAGGACGCGACAGAGGGGCACACGCAGCCACACGAACACACAGAAAAAATCCTGGAATTACAACTTTTCCTTTATATTTTCGAGTCAGACCAAGAAACTCCCAATTCTTTGAAAAACGCGAACTTTTTTCTCATTACTGTTTTCCAGTAAGTTTTTGTAGCAACAACTCACGTCAACCCAACCGGCCCTGCACACGTCAGCTTTCACTATGGTTTTCTATGGGATTGCGCAAGCGGGGCCGGACGGGTCATATGATAATGGAATATTACTTAAGGTGATTCCTCAGGAAAAAAGTTAGGGAACAATTTTTTTTCTTTCCTGTAAATGTTCCCTACCAATATCTGGTTCAAATATGCAACTAAAAAGATAGGTCACCGTGCTTGTTTAAGAGATACGATAAGCCAAACTTACCTGATGTAAGCCTGTATTGGCACTTATCACGCGCGTCATTTTAACGGTTCACGGTATATTTTGAGGTAGCTGGAAGCAAGGGTTTTTGAAGTAAAGTTTGAAAAAAAATTAATCAGCGGAAAGTCTTCAGCGTATAGAAAAATTTTGATATCTAATTCGTGGAAAAATCACGCAATTTTGAACTACATGGACTCAAAACGTTCCTCCAGTCGAGAATTAGCACCACGTTTACCTGAACGGATAGAGTGACCACTTGACCCCGATTTTCCTCCGTGGCTTACAGAAGAGTTAAAGCTCCAAAGAGAAAAAGAGGGAAAAAAATAGAGAAAAGTTCTAAATCGACACAGAGTGATACAGCCCTTACCGATGATAAACATGATCACAATGAGGAAATTGTGATTTAAACACAAAATCGAATGAACACGAGGTGGAAAAGACTTAAAATTAAAACAGCTTTTCTTAGGGGAAAAAATTTTCAGCACAATCATTAGACTACAACTTTATATTAACATTTGATGCAATAATTCATTTTAGCGGAGGCGATTGTTCACTTACCGAGTTTTGGATCAATACAGTAATTTACGGACCGATTTTTTTTTCACACTTATTTCCTGCGTGCCGTAAATCTGAGCAGGAAATGCGAGATTCTGTAACTTAAACACGTACCGAGAAAGTGAGGTTAGTAAGGTATTTATTTTATCTTTTGGTTTAATATGCGGGGGAGATTTTAACTTAAACAAACCTTTTAATTTTAGCAGGCCTTACAATGAGCTACGGCCTGCTAAATTGACCACTCATAGCGTATTTACTGACCGAGAGATATGATAGGCTTACTTATTCGTCGACATGCAGCTGTACTTCTTATCTCTTGTCCACTCTTAAACAATAGCTTCGATTGGTTAGAGGGTGAATCAACTCTCCAAAGCATCACTTAAAACTCCGCGCCAGAAAACTCTCAGGAAGCTTAAATCGCAGGTTCTCCCACCACATTTGACCTTCTCACTGTCTTCAAAGAGTTCTACACACGATCGAAATCTTATTTCATTTCTTTTAAAACTCAACAGTTAATTTCTTTTAGCAGTCACGTTTTCGAGCAGATCCTTTCCAGTTTAAATCCACAAAGCAGTCCACTCGATTTATTGCTTTTCCTTACCGCCAAGTTTAAGTGCGGAGTTAGATTTGAAATTTACGAGCAAAAGTCTTCCAGTCTCTCTTTAGATATCAAACTTGTGCAGCGCTTCCGGGCGAGGACGCCGAACGGCTCTGATTCCATATTTAAGCTTAAAAGGATCCGCGGTTTTCTTTATTGCATGATAACCTCCTGGGCCTAGCTGTTCAAAGGGCGGATAACGCTATCCAGTGGCCTGGGATAAATCGCTCTCTAGCGGAAGGTGGTGATAGAAATTACTGCGCTATCCACCGGGGGGAGAGTTATGCAGTAAATAGTGTTATCCGCCTTTCGAACTGGCGGAGCCAGCTCGTTTGTAAACACTGTAGAAGAATTTAGGCGCTTCTAGGTTCCATGCTTCTGGTGAAAGTTAATAGATCTGTTGGTGTTGGGTCAGGGAACACCCTGCAGCTTTCATTTGGTTTTAAAGCTATTGGATCTTTTGTTGGTCACTGTAGGCCTTTGAATCTCTTTTGCCGTCTAGTTAGGGTTTAGTGGTATTATTCAAAGACTACAATTTCCGAGAGGTGAATTATTTTTGTTTTAGGCCGGCTTCCGTATCGCGCCCCTGGGGACACAATTTTGGTTTCGCTTCACGTGGTTGCTCGAGTCAGGGAAAATTTAAGAAAAACAATGTTAGTTGTAATCTACTAATGTTCAAATATAAGGAAAAGTCAGGGAAATTCGGTTTGCGTTAGGAAGGTAAACGTCAAGCTAGAGTAAAATCTCACTCCTCTTGTCTTGGCCTCTTCGCGACTTTTTCGATGTCTTTTGATTGAATCATTATATTTTCTCATTTGTTTCTTTCTCCTGAACCTTTTCTTCAACACCTACTTCTCTTCACCAGTTTTATCAAGTGTTTGAAAAAGTTCTCTACTTTGTGTTAGTAACTTTTAATTTAAACGCGTACGTTTCGTGTAAAAAACGTCTGTCTAGATACATCCTTTTTTTTTCAAGGTTGACTTTTCTCTGAAAAGAGGACTTGTCAGTGAGTGTCTGATAAGTGCTGTTTGTGAATTCTCGTTCATTTGTACACAGATTTCACGAAAAATGACAACCTCAGGAAAGAAACCAAGGACAAAGATAATCTTTTGGTATGGTAAGCGCAATTTAGGGCTGTCAGTTGGAAAGGTTTGCTAATTATTTGTAAAAGTTGTTCACCTTGTGGTACCAAAATCTTCTAATACGCATACGTATTACGACAGACGTTTGGTGAGAACAGGATTTCAATCTTGTTCAGAATTTTCCAAATGTTTTAAAATGTGTGGAAAAATAACTCATCGATCCCTTGGTTTCTTGTGCGTGAAAAGCCACACGTAATGCATTTACCCATATTTTGTCAATTTTGTGTCTTTTTGATCATGAGAAAGTACAAATGTTTGTCTGTATTTATATTATTTATCTATTTACCAATGGACATCTGCGATATACGTTAAACCGTTGTGCGCCTCAAGAAAGAAAAAGGCAGTACTGATTAACTACGCTGCGCACTTTCTTTTCCTCTTTCAGGTACCACGAAAGTTATAAGTTTAGAATGGTCATGAAGACGAACAGAAACTTGTTTGAGGTGAGTACACTTTGTTTTATTGCGTACTTGTTCGTTTCTTTCCTTTTTTGTCTGTGCAATGTGGTCTAATTGTTCATTTAATCCTTCATTCTTCTTTTTAAAGATTACATAAAGAATGACTACTTCAAGAATCCAAACAAAGTGTCAAAGTCGACCGCCGTCATTTCTGACCACTTAGAGGAAATGTTTAAGTATTAAATTTTGAAAATTCTCTCCATCTTATCGTAATGTCATCTTGTAATACGCATGTGTATTAAGACAGACGTTTGGTGAAACAAAAACGCATGCGTTTGAAATTAATTTTGTACCACAAGATAGACAATGTTTTAAAATACTAAAGAAATCTTTAGGAAAGCGGTGGGTGGGGTGTGGGAGGTTGGATGGAGAAACGATCTCAAATTGTAATGTTGCTGTATTAAAATGGAGAGAAATAAATTTTAAAACTGTTTCAATACATATATATATTAAGCTGTGCATATATAAATATATATATATATTAAATTATATGTTGCTGTATTATAATGGAGCCGGAGAAATAAATTTTAATACTATTTCAATACATATATATATTAAAAGATTGTATTGTAATACTGTACTGTGGTGCTGCGTCGGTGGGGGCAACAAGTTAATTTGAAGGGTCGGTGGGGGCAACAAGTTAATTTGAAGGGCTAACGCTGGAAACGTCAACTTTTAAACGCTTTACGGTGGCCATTTACAATGTCAACTTAGTTGATATAACCAAGTTACCTTGTACAAAGAGATCTTTGTTTCACAAGCTAGGTGACTTATCAAGTGTTATGTGTGGTGTGGGATGGTGGACGGATCAAACCCCAATTTTTCAATTTATTCTCTGAATTGGGGTTCGAACCAATTTTGCTTTCTTTCCAAGATTTATATTTATCTCTGGTCTCATTCTTAAGGTGATCGTGTTCCTTGGTATCCAGCTTTGGATTGTAGAAGAAACCTGCAAAACAGGGAAATTTGCATATGATAAGTTGTGTTTAGCACGTGGCTTTCTGAAGTGGCTTTCTGGCTCCCCAATTCTAAATGCTGTAAATCAAATTTTTTGTAATTATTGATAACATGAATACCAATTTCGGTGAATTTTAGTTTGCCCTTAATGCTTGCATTGCTTGTTGAGGAATTAAAAACGATAAAAGAAACTACCGTGTGCTCTATAATTTGGGTTTCTGACGTGGCTTTCTGGCTCCCCAATTCTAAATGCTGTAAATCAAATTTTTTGTAATTATTGATGACATGAATACCAATTTCGGTGAATTTTAGTTTGCCCTTAATGCTTGCATTGCTTGTTGAGGATTTAAAAACGATAAAAGAAACTACCGTGCGCTCTATAATTTGGGTTTGACTAAAGCGGAAACCACGGCGGGATGCTACATTTCCAAGCAGTTCACCAAAGCCTAACCTTGAGGTCATTTTAAACCTTTATGTAGTTAAATTTTAGTTTGCCCTTAATTAGCGATAGGATTAACGTCTCAAGCTGCTCAGTCCTAACATCATTCATCGAAGCAATTTTCTTATTAATGAGATCTGACCGTAAAACTCTTTGTTGAAGCAGTTACAATATTGAGAATGATAAACGATTAAAAGTTAGTGGGCAGTGTCTTATTGTCAAACTCACCGACTGAATTGGTTTCTGTAAAATATAATAATGGACTAAGCAAGGTGTAGAGCTTTCTAACCTGTAAACAGTATATCATCGTATCGTCTTGAAAGCTTCAATCCCGGTAGACATAAACTATTCCTCTTTAACTGCAACCTTCAAATAAACCATTGTCTCTCTGAAAAAGACAGTTTGAGCAAAACTTAACAGCGGGTGTAAACGTTTGCCAGATTTCTGCACCGGATACTGTTTGTAAATTATTAAGTACTATACATCTAAAACAAAGAATTAAACTTAGAAATAAAGCAGAGCCCGAGTAAACTCCACGTTACTACCCTAGAAAACTTCTCCAACACCCTCTAAAGATGCTAGCTGATCATTCTATTATTCCCCCCACACCCCCCGGAATAAACCAAGAAAACAACCTTCCTCTTAGAGAGATCTTCAAAACCCTAAGCGAAACTACGTGCGACGTGAAACGGGAGGAGACAAATAACGACGCGTAAACGGTTATCTTGGAAGAGTTTTGAGGAGTTTAGAGGCAATCAGGACTGACACCTTTCCTGGTTAGAGAAATAAAATAATAAAAAGCTTGTGATGAATGCACGTCCAAAATACCATCATTGGACTTTGAATATGCGTGGTATGTCTTACTTCTGTGGTAGAATAATTATGACCGTGCAAATAAAGGTTGATCAACTATTGCATTAAGTTATTCATGGTTTCTGCTTGTCCATTTAATGTACCGTTCGTTTCAAAGCTATGTTCACTCTTCAATCTATTTTTCCACCGTGATTCTTGTTTCCTTTGTTATGTTTTATAACCTATTCATGAGAATGAAAATTGTTATCAAAAGAAATCAAGGGCGCGATCCATTCAACCAAAACTTGGTCCGGAAATTTTGGTTGAATGGATCGCGCCCAAGATAACCTATTTCATTTTTTTTGTCAATGCGTGAGCGGGCGGTACCCTAGAAATCCTGCGATCAGATTGGTTCCAGGAGCGACAGGTATGCTCCTATAGCGAGCGGTATATATCCGTAGCGCGATGAGTCGCCGAGAACATCCCTCGTTTCGTTGCAACTTTTTATAGATGAACTCGATGGTAACGGAATTTTTTGCGATTCACAAGCCCCCGATGTGAAAAAGAAGAGCCCCTTGCTCCCACAAAGTTACCCATCTTGAAACTTGATGTAAGCAATGGAATCAAAACGTCTTATAGAGAATGTAGGAGTAGACAATTTTCCTCGCAAAAACACTCATTCACGACAACCTATGCACATTCCTAAACCGTTCTCGAATGCTGCATTTAACTAACCCTACGATACGTCATTTTGCATAATTCTGTAATCCTATTAATACCCCATCTACTGAAATCCCAACCCCTCCTTAAAAAATGCAACCTAATGCACACACAGATTTACTCTGTGGTACCGAAAATTGCTTAATACGGGATACAATTGCTTTGTTTTGTGTGCAGAAATGTATAATGATGAGGTTATATACATACACACATACTAAAAAGTGAGAACACACTGTGAAGTTGAACATCACAGGATAATCAGTAGGTCAGTTAAGATAAAAACCCAGTCTCTTAGTCAACCTGCTGATCAGACCACCAGCCAGTCAGCTGGCAAGCCAGCCAGTCAGACAGATAATTTGTACGTTAGTCAGTCAGCCAGCCAGCAGTCAGTAACCAAGTCATTCAGTCAATCCGTAGGCCAGTCAGCCAGCCAGCTAGTCAGTCAGTCAGCTATAAGTCAGTCAGCCAGGGAGCCAGTCCGCTGGCTAGCCAACCAGCCAATCAGTCAGTAAGTCAGTTAGACAGACAATTTGTAAGTTAGTTAATCAGTCAGTCCACCAGCCAGCAGTCAGTAAGCAAGTTCATTGTAGTAAGCCTGCAAGCCATTCAGTAAACTAGCCAGGTGGTTAGTCAGTCAGTCCAGTCAGTCAGTAAGTCTCTCCCTCAGTCAAACAGCTAACCAGCGAGCTGGCAAGTTAGTCAGTCTCTCCCTCAGTCAAACAGCTAACCAGCGAGCTGGCAAGTTAGTCAGTCTCTCCCTCAGTCAAACAGCTAACCAGCGAGCTGGCAAGTTAGTCAGTCTCTCCCTCAGTCAAACAGCTAACCAGCGAGCTGGCAAGTTAGTCAGTCTCTCCCTCAGTCAAACAGCTAACCAGCGAGCTGGCAAGTTAGTCAGTCTCTCCCTCAGTCAAACAGCTAACCAGCGAGCTGGCAAGTTAGTCAGTCTCTCCCTCAGTCAAACAGCTAACCAGCGAGCTGGCAAGTTAGTCAGTCTCTCTATCAGTCAAACAGCCAGGCAGCCAGACAGCAAGTCAATCAATCAGTCAGACATCATATTGTAGTACATTATAATGAAACTAAATGACTTACATGAGCTCCATGGGGACATGCCTTATATCAATTTACAACTTGTGTAGCGTTTACGGCGACCAAAATCTAAATTCTAAAGTTCAAGGGCGTGTCGCTCCAAAACGCGGTTAACGAGGTGTTTGGGACTATTTTACTGATCGAAATGACAACCCAAAGTTGACTGTTTGCACGAATCTTTATTCTTGAAAAGCAATCGACCACGAACCACAATCAATGACGAAAATAACGATTATTCTGACAGTCAATCAATCTATCGAACGATCGATCATAAACTGAAACAACAATACAACGAAGTTCTATCAATCTAACGAAAAGCCGCGGAATACATGATCAAAGAATCGCATGTTAAATACTGGGCTCTAAAGTTTATAACGAGATTAACAATACAAGTGAAACAGAACAAAAGTTTGAAAACAAATTAAAAGAGTTTGATGACTGATAAACAGCCCATTGTTCTATCTAAATGATGGGCGTTCACTGACTCGCAAATTGGCACGAATTTGGCCTTTGAATCTGAAATCTATACAGATCATTGCAATATTTGTTTGTATATTGTCGCCCAACACTGAAAAGACTGGAGAGGGAAAAACAAAATTACAAAGGTACTCACATATCGGTCCCGCTTGTGCCAGAGGTTGAGAAAAACGAAAGAGCGAAAGTTTACCAAGGCTATTCAAAACTTACGAAGAACTGATTAAAGGGACGCTAAAATTGCCTTTTATATGCGCGTGGTGACGCTGAAAGGTCCGATTACAAAACCAATAGAAATACGGAAAAACAGATAAGCATTGTAACTATGTGGCTATCTAAGATCATTCTGAAATTAGTGAACTAATCAATAATCAATCAAAAAATGAGCCTTCTGGCTAATGTCCTTAACATCTTGACTCAGTTTATCCATGCACAAGGACAGGCACACACCAAAAACCATTTATGAACATGAGCAGTTATAAGCCATGGAGCCAAGTAGAGGTCTGAGCTTCACATATCAAAGTCCTCTCTTATATGTGTAATAAAAATATTTAATGAATTTAATATATTATCTGAATTAGAATAAAAAATCCATGGGCCTCCTTATCAGTACTCAAATGATACTGTGAGGGGAGGGGAGGGGAAGGGGAGGAGATAAAAATGTGAGTGATTTCTACTCTGGGTAATTCATCAAATAATGGTGAGCACCAAATAACTCAAGTTTGCAGCTCGACCTCTAACATGATAAAGATCCAAAAAATATCAAATGCAATACCAATAATGACCCAGAAAACTAGGGTCGGGAAACAGAGAAGACCCACAAAAGAAAAAACTGAAAAATCCAGGGCCCCCAAAACTTAAAACTTTGAAATAGCCACAAACCAAAAAAAATTAGGATCTGGAAAGTCTATTTCTCAACAAACTTGAGATCCATAGACCCTACAGACCTTCGTATCCAAAAAGACTAACAACATTTTAAGACCCAAAAATTTTGAGACCAAACATCCAACAAGTAAAGACCTACAGTAAAAATCCTAAATTTAGTGTCCAAAAGTACTAAAGTTGAAAAGTGCAAGACTTAAAAGTCTGAGATCAGCAAAACCTTCAATTAAAACACTTGTGATCTAAAAAAACATAAGACCCATAGAAACCAGAAATCCAAAAAAATGGTAGCCTGGAAATGCCAAAGAGATGTTGCACTTATGACCTGGATTAAAAGACAGGACCTAAAGTAGTAAAATCCCTGAAACCGCCTCCCAGTTAGTTGAATTGGTTAGAGCGCCGGATTGTGTTGTGTGGGAAGTCGAGGGTTTGAGCTCCGGCCAGACCAATACTCATGGTCTTAAAACAAGTGAGGAGAATTTGCTGCCTTTCTATATTCAAGAAATGGATAGATACTCTAGTCTTCTCAGATAAGGACGAATAAACCGTAGGCCCCATCTCCTGGCAGGGTTAGGGGTAAGATACATTAATTTACCACGCACGAGATGTGGCTGTAGTCTTGTGCAGAAATACGAAAACCATTATCACAAAGCATATGAAAAATTTTTTATGATGGTAATGATGTTGATGATAACTCACAACAAAGAATACTACATGTAGGTGCTGGTTGTTATTCCAGTTATGTCCAGGATTGAATTTGAAAATTGATTTGATTTTGTTTTATTTCATAAAATCATATTTTATGGCTAAAACTTACTAAACACAAATTGTGTATGGGCCTGAATTTTTTCAGGCCTTGTTTTAAGTACTCCATACTAGTAGTGTTCATTACTGCAAGGATTGCTTTCATACATTTCTTAAAACCGCAGTACACGTATATGATTTTCATATATTCAAATTCATTAAAGTCAAAACTTAAGGGAAACAACATAAGTGATAAGGCTGTCTGCAAACTTATAAACTAAAATAAAAAAATTACAGCAGCCTTCTTTTATTGTAGTTGTTTAAATTCATTTGTCTTTTTTCTTTTTGTTTTTGTTTTTGTTTTTGTTCGGGTTTTTTTTTTTGGGGGGGGGGGCTTACCCCCTCAATGGAGCCCAAAAAGGCTGGAAGAGAAAAGGAAATACTTGTACACTACAAGTTTTAATTCATTTATTTAATTTTTTTTATTATTTTTGTGTTGTCTAGGGGTTACTCCCTCCATGGAGCACGCAAAGCTGGACTCCATGAGGGAGAGACCAGGAAACACACCTCAAGCTCCATCAGTCACCGCTCCCACACTTTCTAAACTTCTTGCTGATACTCCTGCTACATCTCCATCTGTCAACTCTCTTTCATCATTTGGAGGACCAGTACCCAAGGTATTCTACTGTATTGCTGCTTGTAACTCTTAAATCAAGTAACATTTTAATCAAAATTGTTCTAGAAAGCCTTCCATATGCAAGTGTATGATGCAAGTACTTCCTGTGTTCTCTGACAACATGCAATCCGTTCCAAAGCGATCATTTCATTATTTTGAAAGTAAATGATACAGACAATTAGTATCTGCAGTAAGCACCAGGGAGAAGAACTCCAAACTTCCAGCAGCCACTCGTTACTTACTGGTAACTTCCTTATTCTGCTACATGTATGAACCCCACTGTAGGTAACTGGTTAGCATACTCGTCAGATTTCATCTTAACTGCCTTTCCTCGATCCTAATTACTGACATTTGCTCGTTACTCTAATTTTTAACTCTTCTTAAGACCCTAGGAGGAATGGATTCATCAGTGTTGGTGGAACCTTCAACAGGGACACCAGTAGAAAACTCTTTATCTGTGATTGGAAGTGAAAGGGGGACTACAGGAGGTATAAAAAAAAAGTGATATGCCAAGAGTGCACAGATTTATGTCTAATATTGGAATTGGGCTGCTCTCCCTCTAAAGAGTTTATAAACAAAACAAGTGAAATTTTGCTTGCCTGGTGAATATTTTTTTATTAAAGGCCAGTAAGGTATGGAAGAAATGACAAACTTGGAAGGAATTTTTTTAACGCACATTAACAGCAAGATTGTGAAATCACTCTACACAGTATGGCTCTGAAAGCTGCACTTCTTGGGATATGTGATTGTATTAAACATTTGACTCATGCGAGCTTCACGATGGTAACTAGTACTCAGTGAAGCTGTTATTTAATTAACAGGCACTCAGGCGGTTCTAAGCGTATCCACACCAGTACCAGCCATCTCAGTCAATCCTAAGGTAAGTGCTTCACTCAAGTTCATTGTCGTTCTTTGAAATTATATAATTAATGTCAAAGATTTAATCCCAATTTACAGTGTGAATCATGTAGCGACGTTTTCGTCTCACGCGAAGTTTCAAAGAAACTTGAACATGCCAGTCTTTTTCAATGATGTCATTAGAGCTGCACACCGATGTTAGCTTTTGTTATCATTGTCATTTGTATTATCGTAGAATAAGATGAAATTGTTATTTCTCAGACTGCTGCTCTGACTGCAACTCTGCCCTCCCTTTTGGCAATTACACCCCCACCCACTACCCCTCCAGCAGACAGGAAGGTAAGTTTAACCAGTCTTGAACAACTTTTTGTTGTTGTTGTGTTTTTTTTTTTTTTTCAGGAATTTTGCCACTTGTTACCTAGGCAAGATTTCTTATTTGTTTCATACTGCAGGAAATAATAGCCCAAAAGTTTTGAACCAGCTGTGAAGAATTCCGAGAAAAACAGCGGTACAGAACTTGCGAGCGACATTCTCGAAAATGACGCTAGTACTGCCCGAGCCTCTACTGAACGATCAGCGGTCATCCCTGAAATAAAAGTTGAGACTATTGAGACCCCAGTCTCTTCTCCGCGAGTCCAGAAACGTGCATCCAAACCTGGGAGGCCTGGTGAGGGATGAACTCAGTATTTAATGTTAAGTAAGTTTTTTTTCACGCGTTGGTTTTTGGTTGACATGAAGTTTCTTTTTTCATTTATTAGGTCGACCACCAAGAGCAGCAAGAAGGAATCAAAGACATCGCAGCAAATCTGCAACCTCAACGGTACTTGTCACTGTTTCTGTTAATCTTCCTTATGCCATTCTATACCTCAAATTGTTTTTTATATTAATTAAGAATTAACGATTTCATCCCATCCCATAGGACAACGAAGGTGACGTTGAAGAGGAACATGAAGAGGTATGGAGAGTGAAAAAGAAAACTCTTGAATCGATTCCTCAAAATCAGACCTTGTTAGTGTTAAAACAGTGTAAAGAAAGGAGATAGAATAAATATATGAAAATCATATATTTTGAACTGCGGTATTTGATACGTATGATGGACGATCCTCGCAGTAGATAGCGCTATTTGAGCAATAGCGAAATTCAGACCTGAAAAAAAAAAAAAAAAAATCAGGCCTGTACGGGACTCGAACCACTGACCTCTGCGATACTAGTGCAGCGCTCTAACCAATTGAGCTAACAAGCCAACTGAGAGCAGGCCGTTAAGTTGATTCGTAATGAACCCGTGAAAGTGATAAATGAGATAGAATAAATATATGAAAATCATATATTTTGAACTGCGGTATTTGATACGTATGATGGACGATCCTCGCAGTAGATAGCGCTATTTGAGCAATCAATCACTTTCACGGGTTCATTACGAATCAACTTAACGGCCTGCTCTCAGTTGGCTTGTTAGCTCAATTGGTTAGAGCGCTGCACTAGTATCGCAGAGGTCAGTGGTTCGAGTCCCGTACAGGCCTGATTTTTTTCAGGTCTGAATTTCGCTATTGCTCAAATAGCGCTATCTACTGCGAGGATCGTCCATCATACGTATCAAATACCGCAGTTCAAAATATATGATTTTCATATATTTATTCTATCTCATTTATCACTTTCACGGGTTCATTACGAATCAACTTAACGGCCTGCTCTCAGTTGGCTTGTTAGCTCAATTGGTTAGAGCGCTGCACTAGTATCGCAGAGGTCAGTGGTTCGAGTCCCGTACAGGCCTGATTTTTTTCAGGTCTGAATTTCGCTATTGCTCAAATAGCGCTATCTACTGCGAGGATCGTCCATCATACGTATCAAATACCGCAGTTCAAAATATATGATTTTCATATATTTATTCTATCTCATTTATCACTTTCACGGGTTCATTACGAATCAACTTAACGGCCTGCTCTCAGTTGGCTTGTTAGCTCAATTGGTTAGAGCGCTGCACTAGTATCGCAGAGGTCAGTGGTTCGAGTCCCGTACAGGCCTGATTTTTTTCAGGTCTGAATTTCGCTATTGCTCAAATAGCGCTATCTACTGCGAGGATCGTCCATCATACGTATCAAATACCGCAGTTCAAAATATATGATTTTCATATATTTATTCTATCTCATTTATCACTTTCACGGGTTCATTACGAATCAACTTAACGGCCTGCTCTCAGTTGGCTTGTTAGCTCAATTGGTTAGAGCGCTGCACTAGTATCGCAGAGGTCAGTGGTTCGAGTCCCGTACAGGCCTGATTTTTTTCAGGTCTGAATTTCGCTATTGCTCAAATAGCGCTATCTACTGCGAGGATCGTCCATCATACGTATCAAATACCGCAGTTCAAAATATATGATTTTCATATATTTATTCTATCTCATTTATCACTTTCACGGGTTCATTACGAATCAACTTAACGGCCTGCTCTCAGTTGGCTTGTTAGCTCAATTGGTTAGAGCGCTGCACTAGTATCGCAGAGGTCAGTGGTTCGAGTCCCGTACAGGCCTGATTTTTTTCAGGTCTGAATTTCGCTATTGCTCAAATAGCGCTATCTACTGCGAGGATCGTCCATCATACGTATCAAATACCGCAGTTCAAAATATATGATTTTCATATATTTATTCTATCTCATTTATCACTTTCACGGGTTCATTACGAATCAACTTAACGGCCTGCTCTCAGTTGGCTTGTTAGCTCAATTGGTTAGAGCGCTGCACTAGTATCGCAGAGGTCAGTGGTTCGAGTCCCGTACAGGCCTGATTTTTTTCAGGTCTGAATTTCGCTATTGCTCAAATAGCGCTATCTACTGCGAGGATCGTCCATCATACGTATCAAATACCGCAGTTCAAAATATATGATTTTCATATATTTATTCTATCTCATTTATCACTTTCACGGGTTCATTACGAATCAACTTAACGGCCTGCTCTCAGTTGGCTTGTTAGCTCAATTGGTTAGAGCGCTGCACTAGTATCGCAGAGGTCAGTGGTTCGAGTCCCGTACAGGCCTGATTTTTTTCAGGTCTGAATTTCGCTATTGCTCAAATAGCGCTATCTACTGCGAGGATCGTCCATCATACGTATCAAATACCGCAGTTCAAAATATATGATTTTCATATATTTATTCTATCTCATTTATCACTTTCACGGGTTCATTACGAATCAACTTAACGGCCTGCTCTCAGTTGGCTTGTTAGCTCAATTGGTTAGAGCGCTGCACTAGTATCGCAGAGGTCAGTGGTTCGAGTCCCGTACAGGCCTGATTTTTTTCAGGTCTGAATTTCGCTATTGCTCAAATAGCGCTATCTACTGCGAGGATCGTCCATCATAAGTGTAAAGAAAGCAAAAAAAAACAGTGTAAGGAAACGTTTTCCCTTACTATCCTGGTTTGTGTACTAATTCTTGAAAAATCAGTAATAATGTCTTCGTGGACGGCTATTCACTGATACACGATTTCTTTTTCTCATAAAGGAATCCAAAATGGAGACATTAGATGTGGAATCTGAGAAGGCCAGCGAAAAGACAGAGGACGAAGAAGAAAACGAGTCTATTGCCGAGGAAAAGAAGGAGGACAGCGATGAAGAGATGGAGCGGGAGAGTGGAGACGAGGCAGTGTCCGACCCAGGGGACCGGAGTCAGTCTGAGAAGGATGAACCCTGCTCCTCGATGAAAGAATTCTTGTTGGACAAGGCGGGGTCTGAATCCGTACCCGGTAGCCCCGCTTCTCAAGTGTCCCAGGGGTAAGTGCTGCTGGTGGATGTGGATTGCTTCTAGTACAAAATTTAATTTTAAATTGATGTAAGGTGTTTGTTTGCTTGTTTATTTGGTTTAGAAGCAGTGACGAACAAGAAGCCATTCAGGCACAGAAAACATGGAAAAAGTCAATAATGCTGGTCTGGAGAGCTGCAGCCAATCATAAGTAAGAATGATTGTTTACCCAGGATTAATACTTCTCTCATTCAGCTGTTAAACGTTTCCTTAAAGATAAGTGAACAGAATCTGGTGTTATTTCAATGTCCACCCGATGTATTTGGCCATCGTCATTCTCCAGTTTTGGTTTAATGCATTGAAATTGAGGGAAGTCGATACATGTCGCACATTTCGTCTAAGGGTTTGATTGTAGTCTTTTGTTCGCCATTGAACGCGCCAATTTACTGTAAAGCGCCTTTTTTCCCAACATATGTCTTTGTGCTTTCAATTTGAATAGCACAAGTTAGTCTTGTGTGATCATGGTAAAAGGTACCCTATGATCACTTGAAACCCACACAATATCTTGAATGAGTAAGAAAAAAGAAACTGGATTTTAGCCGTGGCACATCCACCAGGTTAACATCTGGTCACTCTGCTCTCCTTTCACTTCTTAACTTCTCCAAATGAAATACATTTCATTTCTATCTTTGTTTTATCAGATATGCAAACGTGTTTCTGCACCCAGTTACAGACGACGAGGCACCAGGATACCATAGCATTGTTTTCAGGTAAAAACGTACAAGGGACTCGACTTGGGATGTAAGAGAAGAGTGTATATACAAGTACAACTTGCAGAGTTACAGGAGCTTGTGATGTTTCTATGTCTTAAATAGACCAAGAGTATTTACAATCCCCTTAGATAGATGTTTAAAACCTTTGACCTCCAAGAGTGACGAGTATCTAATTTCTCCTTTCAAGATCACCCCTGAATCACACATTATAGTCATGAGAATATAGAAAATGATCACCAACTGAAGAAGCTCTCGATTGTTAAACAAATTCTCCTTGTTAGTACCTCAGGAAATATATGGAAACGGTACTGAGAAGATGCATACTGATGTTAGGGTGTAGAGGGTTAATCGACTGCAATTCTCCTAGAGCGGTTGGCTTGGGTATGGTGCTGCTGTTGCTACAGAACACAACATGATGACCCAGCCACAGCCTTCTACCGATTTGAGGCCTCTCGACACGGAGTCAAGCGCGCTGACTATAAGGCTGCTGTATCTCTTTTACTGTGAACATCAGAAAATCATGAAAATGGCACTCTCTGATTACTCTGAATCAATAAGCCTCAGAATAAGTGAAGATTGGGAAAGGTTTATGAATTGAAAATTGTCGCAGTTTGTTTGTTACAGAAATGTCAACGAAGTTACCATTAAGTGTGACAACCATTAAACAATGATCCACCAAAATATCCCTAGTTAAACCGTCTCATCTTTTTGCAGACCTATGGATTTATCAACGATAAAAAAGAACATTGAAAATGGGGTAAGAACATAGCGCGAATTATTAGTCTGCCATTAATTGGATTGTTTTGGGTTCGAAGGCATACGTATCTTAACGATTTGTTTTACATTATCACGCTAATAGCAATCTTAGCGTGATGTTAAGAGACATGATGTTAATGTTTCAAAATGCTCTCATGTACAACAGCGCTGACCATGATGTGTAACTGCTTTATTGTTCTTCGCGTATCTGCTATGCCAGTAGAATAGCGTTATAAATATATATTTGAACGGACGGCTACTACTAAGGATTCATTCCTGGCATTCCCACTCATCCTTTACTGTTCTTGATTCAAGTTAAAGCTTCCTTACATATAAAAAATCCCTTGTCTCCTTCAGTTATCGCATGGCGGAAGAGATGGGTGATGATGTCATGGAACAAATCCAGGTAAACATACATGTTGGATATATGCATAATGGCGAAAAATGCTCACCGTTTGAATGCTTCAAGAAATATTTGACCATTAGTCGTATGGTTCTCTTTTCGATGGTGAAAATCATTCCCGATTTTACCCATGTCATCCGAGTCTGACTATGTGCGTTGTCCGAGCATAATTTGAGAACTTTTTCTTGTCTAGATTTGCCAGCGTGCACTTATTTAGTTTTAGAATTCCTATTGCATGAGTCAGTTTTGGTCAGTTATAAGCCACTCATTAATTTTCGCGAGATTATTACCTAGGTCATAAGCTTCTGTAGCGCAATTTCATAGGCTACTTTATGTCACTTACTTTATGTCTACTTTATGGCAAAATCATCAGACAGTCGTCACGCGTTAACTCCCGTCTTCATCGATATTTGTCCTCAAGTTATTTCCGTCGAAAAGAAACAAAGCCAGCGGACGAAAACTGGTTATGCTATAAAGCTGGTCGCAAGTACGCATCCGCCACAGGCTTTTTACGAGCTGTTTTCGTGCCCTATGAATTTAAAGAGAGGGTTATAACTGAATGGCCTACTGGTATGTCGGCCGATACTGTCCTTGGCTGACAGTGTTCTCAAAATTTCATATTTTCCCTCGAAGCTTCGCTTCTCGGCCAAGTATTCATCGTCGGACAGTCTATCAGCCGTAGACATTATTAGCCATCAGCTGACATACAAGCCGCCTGAAGGGGTTGATTTGCTTATTTTGGTAAACAGATAGTCTTCTCTTTATTTGCTTTCAGTCGTACATTGCTACTCAGATTATGGTCGATTCAAAGATGTTACGGGGCCACAGACAAGATGGTAAGTTATCTTTGTTTCTCTTTGTTTAGAGAAAGTCGATTTCTAGAAGCTCAAGTGTCTTTCCAATTCCTTACGTGTCAAACGTTTATTTCTTACAGTGTTTCACATCTTCTTATGAGCTTCATCGTTTACCTTGCTCGAAGGTGAGCTTTAGATCACAACATTTTTTTCTTTCTTTTTAAGGGGACATTATGAGAATTAAAAAAGCTGCTGAACTCTTTAACATCCTCCCCCTTCCCCCAAGCTAAAACAAAACTTGCTTTTTGGAAATCATTCCAAACTACCTAGAGTCAAGAAAAAAAATCGGGTCGCGAAATTAGAAAATCGTAATCTAATTTCCCTTTTGAGAGGAACAGCAACCTTTTTGGCACAGCAATCGAACTAAACAGTCGAAAAAATTCTTCGGGCCTATCAGTCATAAGTTCCTAAACACTTATTTGCGAGCTTCGTAATTCTTAATTTCGTTGAAAAGGCTACTTATTAATGTAAATAATTCATAATCGTCACCTCTTACGTATAGTTCGACTGCAGGCACATGACAAGCGATGATGTTATTGAGAGAATCCATCAAAAGAAGTTAAAGTAATAGTGGATAACGCAAATCACCAGTGCTTGTTTTCAGCTCAGTTGTATTGATGTTAAGTTTTCTTTTTCAGGCTTCCAACTCGCCCCATCGGGATGTCTTCATCGATCTCTTTTCCGACATGGACGGGCTGGGTTACAGTTAAAGTGTTAGCAAAACTCGTGGATAAATTTGTAGGGATTAGCTTTCAATTTCGAGGCAGTTTTATACTAAATCTAGTTTAAGAGGCCGGAGCTACCATTAAAAGGAATTTTGGTTTGACCTTTGGCTTGTCTTCTCTGCTTGACGTGATTTATTGTAGTCCATACAGCATTTATCCCCTCGGGCAATGGTCTGTGAGATGATCAGAAAGAACAGACCGTGGAAGTCCTCGACAGGACGGCTTCTTTTTACTTCATTGACTTTTAAACTCACTCGCTTCCGTTGTTTATTTACATCGATCATCACATTCTACAAGATCCACCAAGAACTTTTGTTTTTAGAAGCGTGTTGACAATTTAGAGATCGCCTGTGGAATACCGTTAGAAGTCGACTAATTTGCAAGTTCCCATTGTCTTTGGATATCTATAGCATAGTCTTCCGGACCTGACTCTTTCGCAGACTTCTTTATGCCGTGCGCGGTTCGGGAGTGATCATCACACCTGACGCTTTCAAACCGCCAGCGTTCGCTGCCCACGTTATGGGAACGACTGTTGCTAAGTCAGTTTCCAACGTCGTCAACCGACATTTGGTGGTCACCTATCGTTCGCAATTAGATATGTTGTCTGTGGGAAAATCAAAAATAAGTTTCCCACGTGTCAATTGAACTGCCTCGTCGACATACTTAGAGAGAAATAACGTAAAATGTAAATTTTTTCAAAGGAAAGCACTATAGTTTTGCGTGTTGTAATTCCTGGTATTCAAAATGGCGAGGCAGCTTGCCATTCTTCTCGAAGAAAGCGCTGCCCTGCTCTTCCCCCCCCCCCCCCCCATCCCGCCGGTACCTCTTACCTCATCAAAGTTTCCACCAACATCGACACTCCCAATAAGTTTGCGTACAGTAACTCAGCCGTTATTTCCCCCAAAGCATTGCCAATCGCCACTCTTGTTTTTGTAAGCAGTCATTCGCTAACAGCAGCTGTTATCGATCGACTTAGTAAGGAAAGGATCAGGGAAGCGATGGGTAGGCCTTTCCCGATATTACTCGGCGACTTTTGAGCAAATTTTGGCGTTTGGGACAAATTTTTGCTGTTCTGGCAACTTCGAGCAATTTTTGCCTTTGGTAGCAAACCATAGGTTTAGAGCACATATCAAGCACTAAAATGTCGTCGATTTCCCAAAAACCTAGCACATGACCTGTCACTTGCCAACGTTTCGCACGCCAATTGCGATCTTCATCTAATATGACGGATAATTGTTAAAATGACATTTGGCAGCACGTCGAATGTACCATGTGTTGTTTATGTGTACGATCCTTCGCAGTAAAGCACTATTTGAGCAATAGTGAAAAATTTCACTATTGCTCAAATAGTGCTTTACTGCGAAGGATCGTACACATAAACGTTTCATAACCGCAGTTCATACATATGTTTCATATGTTTGTTGTTGTACCATGTGTTGTTCCATTAGAATTAAGTATCCTTAAATGTCGCCCATATTTACGAGTGTGAATAACCGAAAATAAAGCCTCTATGTAACGTTTATATAAAATCGTCAAGAAATTTTGGAAGCAACTCTTGAGATTTAGGTAACAACTTTTTGGATTTTTGGTAAGTTTTTGGCTTTCCAGTGAGCATCCACCCTTCCAGCACTTTACGAATACAATTGGGACAGGCCTATCCGGCACCAACAAGCTTCTACTTCAAATCAATACTGACCCTTAAATAGCCCTTCTGCCTTTGACGACAGCGACAGACTTATCGTTCATAATAGCTTCCCAGTTTTCTGATCCATATCCATAGATTTCGACCAGTCACATGGAATCGAAAGAAACATACATACCTACATACATATGTTAATTGACCACTCCCCATGGGGGTTTTTCAGGGAAAATTCCCACCCAACAACCACCCCAGGGGAGGACATCCATCACACAGTAATCTGGTGCATGGGAAATTAACGTCTCCTACCCCTAACCCTACAGGAGACGGGACCTCCATTTATTCGTCCCTATCCGAGAAGACTAGAGTATCTAACCATTTCTTAATTGAAAGGTAGCATATTCTTCTCACTTGTTTTAAGATCTGGAGTGTTGGTCCGAATATCCCAACGGAGCCACAATGTACACTCGGCTTTTGTTATTTTTGCTTATTTGTTATTTTGTTAGGATTTCTCATCAGCATCTCGTTTCTATATTGCATTCATGATTTTCAAAAGAACAATTTCATTTCAGGTTTTCATGCCGTGTTTCCTAAGTTTACTTCTTGAGAGAATTATACTCTTACTTGGATCACAAGTATTCTCAGAAATCTTTCATCTCCAGACTCTAAACGGTACCGCACGGCAGAAATAGACCTCTGGCTGGTAGAAATGGTAAGCTTAGAGTAGAAAATGACTGCGAAACAGAAGATCGCATTCCACTGGCTGTCCCACGCGAACAATTTATGTTGGGAGAAACTAAAGCACGAGCATTATTTTAAAGGCAAGAAACTGAAGGCTATAGGCCGTGGTGAGTACCATCTTTTTTTTTTAATCAATTGAAACAGTCCTGTTTATAAGCTACAGTTTCCTTTACACAGCCGGAACAAGTTCATCATTTCAGTTTAGCGCGTTGTTCTGTGATACTAAACGGAAGGCGTTGGGAGATAATTATTGAAATGTTTGCGATTAAAATAAACCGATAAAAACTGCTCAAACGAGAAGACAATCACAAACTGCGACGTCAAGCATTTTAAATTTCATCTAGATCTGAGAATTATATTCGATCCAATTTAGTCGCATACAATCGGCTTTGGTCAAAGTGATTTCTATTCAGCTACCTCTTAACCCAACCCCTTTAAAGTCCACCACAACGTTGTACTGTCAAGTAAACTCCTCGCAAAAGAATCTTAGCTGCGTAAAAATGGAAATCGGATGTTACGGAAAGATAAGTGAAATTCTAGGTACTCATTGACTGAGTTAGGTCGGGCCGGACGGGAAAATATTTGGCTCGATCGAGGTCATGACGTACGAAAGGAGCGCAGAGAGGTATGTGCCTCATTACCAAGAGCCGAATATTTTTCCGTCTGACCCGACCAAACTCAGTCAATAAATATTTTATCATAAGACCACTAAGTGTTGGAAATTTCAACCTAAATGGGTCGCAATAGAAGGGTACAAGCAGCCACACGAGTACAAACTAAATTCTGGGATTGTAACTTTTCATTTATATTTTTCGATTCTGAACAAGGGATTCCCGATTCCTTCGAAAAACGCGAGTGTTTTTCTCATTTCAGCTTTCCTCTAGGTTTTTGTGAATAAGTGACGTGAGGGCAGCAGGGCCGGACGGCTTTTTCCGGACTGGCTCACGTCAACCCGTCGGCCCTGCACGCGTTAGCTTTTAGTATGGTTTTCGAGGGGAATGCGCGAGCGAGGCCGGGCGGGTCATAGGATAAAACTATTTCAGTATCTTCTCACACTGGAAGGAAGATAAGAGAACATATATAACTATTATCCTAATTTTTTATTTTCCATCTCTATACACGTATTTCGGTTTTGTACGTCTAAATTTAATAACTGACGATGGATATCAGCTTGTAAAACTAAAACAGTTTGTACCTTGTTTGGCAAGGAACGTCAGCCCTCGGTATTTATTTCCTTTGATTTTCATCACAACATCGATCACAGTTCAACTGAAGCTTCTGTCTCTAAACGGTAAGATAGCTACAAGTCATGACTGATTCTTTGTGAGCTCTTCATTTTTCAGTTGCTTTGATTTGCACGATTTCGATCGAAGACAAAGATACTATAAACTAAGGGAAACGGATGCCGTCGATCGATGTTTTTGGTCGAATATGAGAACAGTACCGGCTCCTTGTACCTTTAGAGGTTTTATCTAGAATAATGTGAATTGGCCACCACAAAGAGTTTTTCAAAGCTGATGTTTTGAGAGTTAGTCCTTTGTCTTTCGCTTTGACGAAGGACTCCAAACTTCAGTTTAGAAACTCTTTATGGTGGCCAATTTACATTATTAACTCGGTTGATTAAACCAAATTATCTTGGTATACAAATGTACCCCCCACCAACGCAGCAGCACAATTTCTTTAGAAACTTATCCCCTTTATTCATTTCTCTAGAATAGACTGAAAGATCGTAAGTATCAGGTGACATCAGGGTGAACTGATTCAGCTTGAACCTCTGCAGGTAATTATCAGCAGTTATTTGTTTTTGTAAGGAAAGAGGTAAAAGGGACTGAACCTGGACCACAAATACGAATTGTGGTCCTTGTACCTGTTTAATATTCTTTAAAAAACTCACAACGGTGTTTGTGCTACTTTTATGATGTAATTTTCTCCTTAGTTCCTGAAACAAAGAACTCGCAATTTGAGAGCAGTACACCGAGCGATCATTTGCATAATGATAAGAATTTTATACGGCTGAGGTTGTTTTTGAACTCGAAAATTAGCAATTATCTATTAACTCGTAAAGCTCGCACCCTATTTATGTCAGTACTTTAGTTTTTCATGCATCTCATCGAAAACTTCTTTAAAAAGCAATTGATTTTTCATATTTGATGTCAAGTATCGTGATTTCTTGCAGTGTAGAGAAGTTTCACTTTCCAGGGCAGACACGATCAAAGTCTAATACACCGCGTGTTGAGAGTGCATGTTTCATTGCAGCAGAAGTATATGATCTGTTCTGTAAGTAGTAAAGACATTGATAATATTCTCACCGTTACAGTAACGCACAGTCTGTTATCTATGTGCCACTCTAGATATTTCACATCTTTTTTCAAAAGACGGAAAGGGGGGGAGGGGGGTGCTACAGCCGTGTTACATTGGAATTGATGAACATACCAGGCTGTTTTATTATCAAAAATCGCCGAAGAGGAGTGAAATGCACCAAAAGACCCCCTAAATATAGATATGCAACTCATTTATTTCCGATTTGTGATGACTTGAATTGATCGAAAATGAAAACTGCGACTAAAAACACTAAAAATATGAAACGATTGATAACGATAAGTTAAAGGAAAATATCAGGAACTTTTGTTTTTTTTCCCGTTCACCAGCTGTGCACTTTTTACACTGAAATGAGAATTGCAAAACGAATTGAAATATAAACCTCTATCAAATAGAAGAAGATAGCAAAGGTTAAACTCTGACTTGTGCAGTAACGTTTAATCCCCAACAGGAAGAACAGCTCTTGAAAATCTTGGAAATTTTTTGCAACTAATCAATGGATTTTTATTCCTGATAGTTAAAATGGTGGCTGGGAAAGCCGTCATAAATGCAACAAAAAATGAAAGATGTTATTGTTTTAAAGTTTGTCTCCTGAGCCATCGAAGGTTTCACTGCTAGTGTGCAATGGATAACTTATCGTTAACAAGGTGAAAGAAGGCAAAAGGTGTTTGCTTTACTTTATGGCCTTCATATTTGTGGTCCTTGGAGGGCAAGAAAAAGTTGGCGTCTTGAGACAAATCCCAGTGAAAATATATTCAAAGTTTTGGCGAATAATTCAATAGCAAAGAGCCAATAACTCAGAAATATGACTTGGTGCGGCTGTTAACACTTTAATCGTTCCAGATTAAAATGTAATTTATCCTTCTAATATACAGACATTATCGAGTTAATAGGTTATGAGAATTATCACACTTATAAGGTCGAAGTTTTTATCGTTATCCATTCCCAATCTTGTGACTAATTTACAAGGAAATGTAAATACAGGCTGCTGCCTGTATGCAAGAAGTTTATCACCTGCCGACAGTTCTCCATTAAACCAGACAGAGTGCTTATTGGAAACTATACGAGTTAATTTTATATGTAGGAACCCAAAAAAAATGAAAGTAGGTGAAAAAAAAAACGATTACAGACACACTCGAAACTGTAAAGATGGCAAAGAGATTTGCTTGTGTCAACAAACAACGCAGAGGGCATTTTAGAAACATTGAGTTGGTGTATGCGTATGGCTGTGTATGTCCCCCCACCCCCACCCCCGTGTTCTAAACGCTCTGCCACCTCTGTCTTGAGTCTCGTCAATCTATTTTCCTGTGTCTCTGAAACACTCCTAACTAGCAAACTCTCGCATGGCTACTTTTGCCGACCGTTTTATTCTTTTTGCAAGAAAATAAAGTTTATTTGATTCTAATTTAACAGCAATTCTTACTCTTGTATATACAAAGCGTAGGAAAGGATAAAAAAGGGGTTTGAGGGTTTGATATGCAAATTCGTGGCGCTAATACGGCCTTAGATTCTGGGAAAGCTTTGAGAAGGTCATTTTGAGATGGCAACCTAATTCTGTTTCTTGGAATCACAGGTTCGTTGGCTTTAATTTCAGAACAATCACTGTTTATTTTAATTGTATTTTGAATAGTTTATCCGCGAGTTCACCATAGTGTCACTTTGATTGCTTACACTCGAGTTTGATTCCTCTGGCTTTTGGAAGTGAACAAGTCAATTCCTCATGAAGAAATGTTAAAAAAAAGGAAAAAGCGTGAAAATTGTAAATCTTTCTGATGGAAACAGCTTGGGGAGAGTAGTGAGGGTTCGTGGTTGGCCTAGCCCTCAAAGTTTTTTTCATGCAGTTTTTCATACATACCTGACTACCGAAAAAGTGCCTGCCCACGGAAGCTCATTGAGTAAAAGGTGACTAAAAGCCTTTCACTTTTTCGCGAAGTGCCATTTTGCTTTTTCTGAGCGTCAGGGGTTCTACTCTATTATGGGCGGGTTGTGTTTCATCCAATAACGTGTAAAATGCTTCTTAAGCTTCCAAGAAGAAAATTTGAAAAATGATTTTGACAAGAGACCGCCTCTCAAGTGAATGTTAAGTTATGTAGAATTGACGTAATACTGTTAAGCGACAAAACCGGCATATTGAAATAATTTTCATTACATCTGTTTTCAAACTTAGTTAAGAGTTGAAAATGAATGGAAATGAAATATTACTATGAGCCATTCAGTTAAAAAAGTTATGATCATGAAGCAAGTTGATCATTTCCTATTCCCTTTGACAGTCTTCTTGTCCTGTGGTGGTGTTGCCTTACAGTTAGAATTGTTGTCACCTTTTCTTATTGCGGTCGCGAATTTGACATTAAGACAGATATTTCTACGTAAATTACAATTTGAAGTTGAATATTGGAGTGTTTCCGTTATCTTTCGCCAGGCTATTTCAATTAGGAAAAAAAAGCTTTACCTTATAGAAATTGATCCCGTCGAGGAATTTCCTGGAAAATTACCCCTCTTATATTTTCAATCCCTTTGATATTCTCGTTTTAGGTTGACTCCATGTCGAATTCCCGATCAAGAAAATACTTCTTAGATTTTAATTTCGCACGTTCAACGCCTCTTTCTTTAAAGTACTTTTCATCCTCCGCACAGAATTGATATCAATTAACTCATAAACAGCACTTGGCTCTTTTAGAAGCGAAAGTTAGAGAAACCTAACAGAATCTTCTAACAATACTTTGGAATTTTGCTGGAACGTTAACTGAAAAGTGAGAACTGTTTGTTATTCATAAAGATTACATTATTTGGAGCTCCGACCAACCAATAAGGTGCTCTTTTCTCATCTATTTTCATCCATAGCTGCCGCCGTGAAATCATGATGATGTATGAAATATAAGGCCAATCTCCTTTTTCTTTTCGAAAGTAAACATATTTATTTCAATTGATCAACCAATCCGTAGTAAACCGGGAACTGGAAAAAGAAGTCACATTCTCGATTAAATTTTTCATGTTTCCTGTCTAAAATGGTAAAAGCCACGAAGAATTAATAGAAAGTCAATTAAATACACTAAAATTAAGTTTAAAACTCAAACGTAGGTCAAATATTTATGAGCACTCGCCTAGTTGCGATCACTCCCCCCCCTCTCAAGTATTAGCCCGATTACTCGCCTCTCGTGTACATCATTTCCAACTGTAAAACCGCCACTGAGTTAGTATTGTCTGAGTCACTCCTCTTGAATGTACTATGTTTAATTTCCTTTAATTCTGACACCAACAGCGAACAAGGCCATGATGGACAACACAAAAGAGCAAGTACCCACCACGTTACATATCAGCATAGGTTTAGCTGTGGCCATTTTCCTTCTCAACACTGCCCGTGTTCTACAAGCTATCAAGATGTGCCAGGAATGCTTCATTTTGCTACGTAATGGGGCATTGAGAGAGGACATTCCAGATACAAAATTACTTTACCAAGGTGTCTTTACTACAGCAATAAAGGCCCACTCCACACTATTTGCCAACACAAGTACTGAAGAATACGTCAGGGAACAACTGCTCTTCTTTCAGGAATCTGATAATACTCTCGAAAAAGGATGGCTACAGTTAACACTAGCTAAGATACTCCAGGATAAAAATAAGTTTGCAGAGGCCGTAAGATTTTATAAGTCAGCAATGGCCATTATGAAAACGAATAGGGACTCACATGGAGAGGCAATAACCTACGGAAACCTGGGAACATTGTTTCAGTCGCTTAGAAAATATGACAAGGCCCAGGAGTATCTAGAGAAAGCACTCGCAATCAGAATAAAAATTGACGACAAAAAAGGAAAAGCAGCGAACTATGGAAACCTAGGAACATTGTTCAAATCCCATGGTAGATATGACAAGGCACAGGAGTATCAAGAAAAAGCACTCGCAATCAGAATAGAAATTGGCGACAAGAAAGGAGAAGCAGCAAGCTACGGAAACCTAGGAACATTGTTCCAATCTCTTGGTAGATATGACAAGGCCCAAGAGTATCAAGAAAAGGCACTCGCTATCAGAAAAGAAATCGGCGAAAAAAAAGGAGAGGCTGCAAGCTACGGAAACCTAGGAACATTGTTCCAATCTCTTGGTAGATATGACAAGGCCCAAGAGTATCAAGAAAAAGCACTCGCTATCAGAAAAGAAATCGGCGAAAAAGAAGGAGAGGCTGCAAGCTACGGCAACCTAGGAACATTGTTCCAATCTCTTGGTAGATATGACAAGGCCCAAGAGTATCAAGAAAAAGCACTCGCTATTAGAATAGAAATCTATGACAAAGGAGGAGAAGCAGCAAGCTACGGAAACCTAGGAACATTGTTCCGATCTCTTGGTAGATATGACAAGGCCCAAGAGTATCAAGAAAAGGCACTCGCTATTAGAATAGAAATCTGTGACAAAGGAGGAGAAGCAGCAAGCTACGGAAACCTAGGAACATTGTTCCGATCTCTTGGTAGATATGAGAAGGCCCAAGAGTATCAAGAAAAAGCACTCGCTATCAGAAAGGAAATCGGCGAAAAAGAAGGAGAGGCTGCAAGCTACGGAAACCTAGGAACATTGTTCCAATCTCTTGGTAGATATGACAAGGCCCAAGAGTATGAAGAAAAAGCACTCGCTATTAGAAAAGAAATCTGTGACAAAGGAGGAGAAGCAGCAAGCTACGGAAACCTAGGAACATTGTTCCGATCTCTTGGTAGATATGACAAGGCCCAAGAGTATCAAGAAAAAGCACTCGCTATCAGAAAAGAAATCGGCGAAAAAGAAGGAGAGGCTGCAAGCTACGGAAACCTAGGAACATTGTTCCGATCTCTTGGTAGATATGACAAGGCCCAAGAGTATGAAGAAAAAGCACTCGCTATCAGAAAAGAAATCGGCGAAAAAGAAGGAGAGGCAACAAGCTACGGGAACCTAGGAACATTGTTCCAATCTCTTGGTCGATATGAGAAGGCCCAAGAGTATCAAGAAAAGGCACTCGCTATTAGAATAGAAATCTGTGACAAAGGAGGAGAAGCAGCAAGCTACGGAAACCTAGGAACATTGTTCCAATCTCTTGGTAGATATGACAAGGCCCAAGAGTATCAAGAAAAAGCACTCGCTATCAGAAAGGAAATCGGCGAAAAAGAAGGAGAGGCTGCAAGCTACGGAAACCTAGGAACATTGTTCCAATCTCTTGGTAGATATGACAAGGCCCAAGAGTATCAAGAAAAAGCACTCGCTATTAGAATAGAAATCTGTGACAAAGGAGGAGAAGCAGCAAGCTACGGAAACCTAGGAACATTGTTCCAATCTCTTGGTAGATATGACAAGGCCCAAGAGTATCAAGAAAAAGCACTCGCTATCAGAAAAGAAATCGGCGAAAAAGAAGGAGAGGCTGCAAGCTACGGAAACCTAGGAACATTGTTCCAATCTCTTGGTAGATATGACAAGGCCCAAGAGTATCAAGAAAAAGCACTCGCTATTAGAAAAGAAATCTGTGACAAAGGAGGAGAAGCAGCAAGCTACGGAAACCTAGGAGCATTGCTCCAATCTCTTGGTAGATATGACAAGGCCCAAGAGTATCAAGAAAAAGCACTCGCTATCAGAAAAGAAATCGGCGAAAAAGAAGGAGAGGCTGCAAGCTACGGAAACCTAGGAACATTGTTCCAATCTCTTGGTAGATATGACAAGGCCCAAGAGTATGAAGAAAAAGCACTCGCTATTGGAATAGAAATCTGTGACAAAGAAGGAGAAGCAGCAAGCTACGGAAACCTAGGAACATTGTTTCAATCTCTTGGTAGATATGACAAGGCCCAAGAGTATCAAGAGAAAGCACTTGTGATCAGAATAGAAATGGGTAACAGAAAGGGACAAGTAGTATGCTACGCAAACCTAGGAACATTGTTCGGATGGCTTGGTGAGCATGACGAGGCCTTTAGATATTTCGACGCAGCGCTTTTAATCACAAAGAGTATTCGCTGCAGAAGAACTGAGGCCATTATTTATGGAAAGCTGGCGGATTTGTTTTTTTCGAGTGGTAAATTTTTAAAGGGTGACGATTATCTAAAGAAAGCACGTGCAATAAGAATGAAACTCGGTGACAGAGGAGGAGAAGCAGAAGATTACAGAAATCTTGGCGTTATTTCTTTTCAGCGCGGTGAATATACCAAGGCTCAAGAATATCTCGAGAAAGCCCTCGGTATTCACTTGAAAATGGGCCACAGAGCTGAGGAAGCAGTCGAATACGTAAATTTAGGAGAATGTTTTAAATCACTCGGTAATCATGACGTAGCTGAAGATTACCTCAAGAAGGGTCTCTTATTAAGCAAGGATATTGGACACAATCTCATTGAGTTTAAATGCCTTTGTAATCTAGCAGTGTTGAGGCTATCACAATGTGACCGTAAAGAGGCCGTTTCGTATCTTTATCGCTGCACTGAAAAATTCGATACTTTGCGGGGTTTTATTAAAGACAGCGATCAGTTTAAAATATCTCTTTTAGAGGAGCACGGCGCCTCTACCTACCAGTTGCTTAGTTGGTTGCTTTCCTCCACCGGGAATTCAGAAGATGCTCTTTACGTCGAAGAGCTTAAACGGGCAAGAGGCCTAGCCGACTTAATGGCAGCTCAGTTCTCTATTGAAGAGCAGATTTCAGGCAATCCACAATCTTGGTGTGGCATTCAGAACATTATCATGAAGGAGAGTGACTCAACATGCCTTTACATCTCAGTTGGTAAAGCAGATGTACGATTTTGGATCCTCAAAGCAAAAGGAGCCATTCGTTTTATAGAAAAGGAAGCAAGCCCGAACAAAAATGAATTGACCGGATTAGTCCCTGACTTAGACAAGTTTTTACAGGAAAGCTTCTGCAACCCTGCAAAGGACATCACTAAAACGAATCTCCACCTGTGTCACAACATAATCATCGCCTCTGTGGTCGATTTACTTAGGGAGCCAGAGATCATAATTGTCCCTGATTCTTGCATGTACCAAGTGCCATTTGCAGCCTTAACTGACAAAGAGGGCAAATATTTTTCGGACACATTCAAGATCCGGATCGTTCCCTCCATGACTACTCTGAAGCTCATTCAGGACAGTCCTCAAGAGTACCACAGTAAGAGTGGTGCGCTGATAGTCGGTGACCCTGAGGTTAGAGAGGTATTGTACAAAGGTAGACGCACAAAAGTAAAACCATTGCCACGTGCAAGAAAGGAAGCCGAGACGATTGGAAGTCGTCTTGGCGTAAAGCCCTTGATTGGAGACCGCGCAACAAAACAGGCTGTACTCCAAGCGATAAATTCAGTTAGCCTGATACATTTTGCTGCCCATGGTAGTCCCGATAGAGGAGAGATTGTTCTCTTTCCTAAGGACCCTATTGACTGTCCTCCACGAGAGAAAGACTACCTTTTGACGATGCAAGACATTTCAGAAGTTCAGGTGAGAGCGAAACTGGTTGTTCTCAGCTGTTGTCACAGTGCGCGTGGACAGGTCAAAGCAGAGGGAGTTATTGGAATCGCCCGAGCGTTCCTGGGATCCGGTGCTCGCTCGGTGTTGGCGGCACGATGGGCACTGGAGGATGAAGCAACAGAAGAGTTTATGAGTTGCTTCTACGATCATTTGTTCCGCGGTAAAAGTGCCAGCGAATCTCTTCACGAGTCTAGGAAGTGGATGAGGAGTAACGGCTTTGACAAAGTATCTCAGTGGGCTTCATTTATGCTCATTGGCGACAACGTGACATTTGATTTTGAAAATTGGCCAAAGTCAACTACACCTTGATAGGCACGAGTAAAGTGGACCCTATTGATTAGACCTAAAAATGTTTATTGCTTCCCTGTGGGGGAAGGAAATTATATATCAGGGACGAAAATGATACATACAGCGAAACATTCTGAAAAATGTTTATCTAACTGCTACGTGTAATGACCTGGAGCGGGAACCTAATCAATGTACTCTTTGTGGAAGCTTAGCAGTTATCAAATTGTAAAAGCCCTCTATTTCGAAAGTGTTGAATTACGCAGTCGATCGAATATTGAGAATATATAATTTATTTTTTAGAAGCCGTCATTGGTTAGTTAAGTTGATCGAATTTTTAAGTTATTTTTCTTCGAAAGTAGTAGTTTAGTCAGACTGATCAAATGTCAAGTAATTTGTTTCAAAGAAGCTTTCCATTGTCTGATGTATATAGTCGGAAATGTGTTTATCACACTAACTTTTATAAGGCGCGGAGCGTTCTTCATGGTTTCTGTTTGGACCTGCTCCGATAAGGCAACATTTTTTGACTTGAGATTTATTCCCCAAATAATTTCGTTTTGTATCTATAAGCGATAAAGCTTTTTTTTTTTTTAACAGTGGTCGTAAAAAAGGAAACAATCATTAGAGGACTTCACCAGTCAAAACGATAGTAGTGCATAAGTTTTTTCCTCGGGAAATGCATAAGTAAGTCGAGCAGACTGCTCATTAGATCTACGACATATAATAAAAGCACTTAATGTTACACTAGTTGGTCTTATTTCACGCATTCAGCATTTCGATTCTTTTAACAAGTTCGTCATTGATTATTTGTAAGTTTGACAAGAAGGCACCTTGGAATGAAAATTTTGACAAATAAAAGATAAATTAATAAAAGCGAGAGGGAAAAATAACTCTTTGGGTGTTAAAGTTATTCACTGGTAACAGATGTAATAGTTATTTGTTTTAACTGTCACCTGACCGTTGGTTATGCGATATTGATTTCAACTGTACAAACCTAGTCATGGCCATAGTGTAGGGAATGCTATCAGCTACATCATTATTAATGATATTTTAAAAGTCTATGGAAAACAGGATACCTTGCTCAAGGCTCTGGGGAGTTGAAAGGACAGTTTGGGGGGGTTTATTTCCCAAACATGTAGTGAGGTCGGTCGTTTTTACGTCCAACTGTAATAATGAAAAGAGGACTATTGGTTGAAGGTACCTGCTGCTCAAATCTTTAAAATCGAACCTATCGGCGCACAAAGGATGAGGAAACACAGCTTTGACATAATTCTGGAAAGAACAAAAGAAGTATATTTTAATGTTTTTATCATCTAATTACAACACGTAATTAGAAGCCTCTGATGTAGATTGATGATGACAATGATGCAATCACTCGAAGTCTGCTGCTTTCCACTCGCCCAAAGGCTTGCTCATTCACTCCTATTCAAGAATAAAAACGATAACTTTTGGGACGACGTTCGGCCTAAAAGTTGTTGGGACCTCACAACATTCTCCCAAAGCCCCAATATTACTTCCAGAAAGATCTGCGTGAAGTTGAAGTTGAAGTTCATTTATTTGTTTATGCAGGTTGATTAATTGGCAGCTGTAATAGCTGATGTGGACCTGCTGTCCTAACCCACCCATCCCACCCCAGGGGAGGACATCCATCACACCATAGTTAGTAGAGGGGAAGAAACACAAAATTCAATGTAAACAAATGAACACAAAAACACTACGAAAGGAAATTTGTAGAGCCAGCAAAGAACAAGAAAGGCAGATATAGTTAGAATTAAGAGCCTGCCACAATTTGTCAATAAGTAATTTATTACAAAAGATTAATTTGGTAGCTACAACCTGCAACATATTAAATATTACTCATTAATGATTATTTTATAGACAAAATGAGTATAAAGGCTATATGGTTAAAGTATCTAACATAGAGTAACTTATTTATTTTTAGCCAGTCTTCTCGCCAATTCTTGTATTATGCGTTTCGCGGCGCCGGTAGCTTCCAGATTCCAATTCCTTTACTTCTCCTACACGTTCCACAGCCAAATACTGAAAAAGTTTCACCTGGCATTATGTCCACTGACTCGATTAATGTTTTTAGCTATATTTTGAAGGTAAGATGTCGCTCGATCACGGAGAAAATCCAAAAACTTAAACGCTACGTGACTGTCGAAACAAGCCCGCGGCGCCATTTTGGATTTATGTGTGCAGGGTCATTGTCAGGTGACCTCGATAAAATCGAACAATAACCTATCCGACTGAAGTTTGCCGCGTTTCCTAACCAGTCTCCTCTACTAACTATGATCACACAGTAATCTCGTGTGTGGGAAATTAACGTCTCCTGCCCCAACCCTGCAGGAGACGGGACCTCCATTTATTCGTCCCTATCCGAGAAGACTAGAATATCTAACCATTTCTTGATGTTATAGAAAGGTAGCAAATTCTTCTCAATTATTTTAAGACCTCGAGTGTTGGTTCGGCCGGGGCTCGAACCCTCGACCTCCCGCACTACAGTCCAGCGCTCTATCCATTGAGCTAACCGGGAGGCGGTTAGCTTGCGTGTTGACGCGCAAGTTTGCTTGTTGCGTTGCGAGTCTTGCCGGAAATACTGGGAACAAGTGGAAATGATGCCAATATGGCGGCGTCACAGGGTTTTCGATATCCCTGCGTTGTGGAAGTACTTACGTAGACGACGGAACTTTAAATATGAGAGGAAACAATGAACCAATCTACTCGCTTTGACCTTAAACTGGGACTGAAAACTGGGCCTCAAGCATCACTTGCCCTTTAGAACAAGTTAATAGTCGTGTGGTCGTTTTTGGATGGAAAAGTGATAACAGCTGCCGCAGAATGCGAATGGAGACAGGATGGAGAGCATTAGGACATTCAGCCAGGTAAAAATTAAACCTCAACAACTACTATACAAACTCTTTTCATTCAAGAAACGTCTTTCCCCAATTATTTTTACTTTCAAGGTGCCCTCGTGGCCCGGCCAGAATACTGTGATATTAATATTTTTTGACTAATCTGCGGTTAATTCAAATCCAGTAATAAACACTTTGAGCACGTGCGCTTGATTTGCGACGAAAAACACTCTTGGAGCTGTGTTTGCAGGCGGTAAACATGTATAATTGAAGTCGCATTTAAAAAGAGTTTTCTTAGGCAAGAGAGAAGGTATTTGAAAAGTCTGGAAGGAGTTGGCAAGAATACGGTTACATTTGCAGTTGTTGTTGGTGTTGATGTTGCATTTTAAATTCACCGTGAAAATACGTGTAAATGTGCGCACAAGTGCATCGAATTTTCTCATAAAAAAGCGAAAAAAGAAAATCTTAATCAGAATATTAAGGCGAATGTAATTACCTGGCCCGGGACACAACCTAACCTTCATCACTTATGAGACCGTTCATTGTAAAGAGAAAAAAAAAAGATATAGGAATTTAAAGAAGTTTTTAAGTCTGTAAGAGAACACAAGTTAAAACCTGTCGCTTGAAAAATTTCAAAAGTGAGACTTGTGTGTTTTGCTGTTGCTAAGTACTGAACTGGTGTCAAGTATTTGAAAGCCTGTTGAAACTTGAGCCACCTGATTCTGCAATAACTTTTGGGTGGTGTAAATAAGATACACCACAATATGTTACTATTTTATTCCGTGTAATAAGAACCTTTTGTTTTTGTGACTCACAGCATGTACAGCCCCTTTTTCAATTAGTGCACTCTCGCTAGCCTAATACTGGGCTAGGAATATGCTTTTTCCATTTTCTTTTCACTGTGTTTATATGAGAAGGATGCAAATGTATCTAATTTACCAGTCTCAACCAATCAAATGCTGGCAAAACTATTATAACTTGTAATTAGGTCAGTCATGGTTTACTGCACTTTCTTTAAGTTCTCAGTAGGTCCTTTTGTATTTTCCTTTTTACTGGACTTGGCCTTTTGGATTATTTTAGTTGCTTAGGGTTTGGTTTATTTAGTGGGACATGGAGGGTTCAAAATAATGCAATGCTGCAACCGGAAGAGAACAAACACCTCATCTCTACAAGAAATATTATCAACACACCGACACTGCAATAGAAAAAAAGTCTCAGGACTTACCTGGTCTGGTTTTACTCATCTTTACTGTGTGCTGGTCTTTGGCTGGCCGATAGTGCATGTGATAGAGGTTCAGAGGTCGATTATAATATAAACAAACCTGGCTTGGGGTCAATCAGCTAATTCTTATTATAACATAACCAAAGTAAAGCACGCGCTCTGATCGGTCAATTTAGCGTCCCCCATTTGCCCATGGGTGTACGCTGCTGACGCGAGCAAATGCAAAGACTATTTTTCCGCACGCGCTTGTTTTTTCTGGCCACGTAAGATTTGTTAAATAAAAGGGAACTCTTTAGCTACCATTTATCAATGTTATGTTATAAAACAAATGGTAAACACCACAGCGTTCACTATTGAGTTATGGATGCACTTGGGAGGTTTGCTAAGCACTCAAGAAGCTAGAGTCGCTCTTGGCTGTTGCCTCGAGCGACTCTTACGCTTCTTTCATGCTTAGCAACCTCCCACGTGCATCCATAACTCAATAGTGTACGCTGTGGTGTTTACCATTTGATAATTCAAGATTCACTCGGATGTTACATGTATTGCTATTTTGTTGTACAATCAGCTACAGGTTATTAAACTGCATCAATTATTTCATTGAACACCTTCAGTTTGAAATTACAAACATGTTACACTGTAAGGTTTGAGGTCACTGCAACACTCTAGTGCTGGTTCTTCTTCACTGCAATACCACACTAATAAAAGATTTCAGTTTGCACATCCATCTCTTTTTGCCTGTTTTTTTTTTTTTTTTATTTCTCATGGATAGGTTTGTTATGTTGTCCTCTACTTGTTTAGAATGGCTACTTAAAGAGGCAACTCTCAAATAAAACTAAGAATTATCTTTCAAGTCAAATTTATTGCATGTTTATCTTCCAAAATCGGTGGTAGCACTTTGAGTTCAAAATATTTCCACAACTTATTGCATCTTATATTTCTTCTTTGGACTGGTTGGACAAAATATTAAGCATGAACATCACACAAACCATTTGCTGGTCAACCTATATCACGAAATCAACCTATATTAAGGATGGCACCTGCTATTGCCCCCAAGCACTCGAGCTGTGCATCACGTCGTGGTAATGCTTGCTCTTGCATGAAAGGAAAACCTCTTCTCCCGGTGATCATAATGCAAGTGACCAGCTGTGGTGGAAGGGATGTCTACCCCTATAATTTATGGGTCAAATTGGTTTAATCTCGCTGCCTTTGGTTTAACCAAAAAAGAAAACTTTTTGGACAATTGGTCCCCATGTAAAACAAGAAGAAAATGAGAAAAATATTTTACCCATTTATTCCTTAGTGGTTTGCTTGCTTATGTGGAAAGAAAACACAAAAGACAGCAAGAAAGAAAACACAGTGCACAGTAGTTTTTTCTGAAGTCATATTTTCTCAAAAACAAATTCTGATGAAAGAAAACCATTTAAATAACTTCATAGATGCTTATAAAGTTTACTCAGAAGTCAAGTTAAAATGCAAACATGAAATCACTGAATTTTTACACATTTATCCATGTAGATAGGAAGCAAGACGGGTGAATAACTTCTTCAAAATGATCAATCTTTTCACTATTTTTGCTTCTGAGGATGGTAAGCAGTTGCTTTCTTGCTTATATGTAGAAATTTTCTAGTTTTATGCAGAAAAATGCCCCAAGGATGTGGAGGATGCGGAAGTAGGGGAATTACGTGGATCCGCACCGCCACATCCTGTCAGATGCCTTGTTTATTTTTTGTATGAATTTTTATTGAACTTTTTTGCAAACTTCAGTGTCATTTTGCTAGAACAAAGAGCATTATTTCTTCAATTTTCTTATGGAATGAAAGTTCATGATGAAAAGGTTGAGGAAGACAAAACAATTCTACACACTTCATGCTTGATCCACCTGTCATGTAATGAACGCAAAAGAAGAGATCATAATATCTTGTCACAAAAAGGTTTCAAACGCTTGCATGAACTGTGTCCATTTTGTTTTGATTCGAGCTATGATGCGTTTTGACAGAATAAAATTGGGGATTTCAGAAAGAGGCAGAACTAACCCTGCAGGAAAAGAAATCTAAATCAAACGTGTCTAAATGAGTTTTCCCATAACCAACACTAGCTATAAAAATGCATGTTATTACCCCACCTCAAATTTCATGTAGTCAGTCATAGTAATGTTTGTCTTGCTTTTCTTGTTTAAATTTAGAGTTAAGAGATTTGCATTGTTTTACAGAGGTTAGTATGGTTTCATTCCTAGTTTTTAAGCAAGGCTTTTGGGAATATGGCATCTACAGTTTTCTTTCAGATTTGATTTTAGTTAACTTCTCAGTTGCAACCTTTGAAGTCTTGGTGTCACAGGGTTGAGCTCTAGCAACTGATTATTATGATTTTGGTAATGTATGGGTAAACACACGTAATTATTTTTTTCCACACAAACTGTATTGTAATGGAAAGCATCTACTTCTAAAGAATTAGAAAGACATGTTTCTCAACTAAGGTTTGTCTGGCAATGAGAGATTTATTTGGTGGCTTGGCTTTTGAACTCAATCCTAAACTGTATCTGTTGCTTTTGAACTCAATCTGATCCACTGCTTAATTTATCCCTGCAGTAATTGCAGTTTTACAACATTCCATTTGTCCTTCTAAACAAATATTTGTATGTAACCTCTTCTTTTAAAAATTGCTTGGTTAAGATTATCCTTTCTTTTTCTGATGCACTGCATTCATTGGAATTGGATGACTGAGATGCAAACTTCAGAACAGAAATTGCCAATGTGTTTGTTTACATTCGTGGCATTGGTGAATCTCCATGGTGATGGTTGTCATAAATATTTCAGCTTGATGAAGGCCTTGGAGGGCACCCAGTGCATCTCCTTGTTCATTTTAAAATCATGAACATGAGTACATCTGAAAGTTGAGAGAAAGTGATCATAATGAGAAATGCAGTGAAACAAAGGGAATCACAAGGATGTTAACATTGCAGTTTTAAATGTCATTTTTGGGAGAAACAAACCTTCTCTCAAAATTTTGAGACTTGTTAATGTCCCCAGTGAATTGATCCGTGAAATCTTGGATGAATCCAAGCAATAGCTGCCTCGAAAATCCGCCGAAATGTTGTGCAAATTTTGGTTCGGATCAAAGTTTGTCAAAAAAGACAGGAATTTCATTGAATTTCATCAGGTGTTTGCATTACTTTTGCACAATTCTGTATGATGGGCCAAACTTACCCCACTTTTGCTTAAACTGACACTAATCATGTGCATCATTTTATCTGTTCATGATATATTTTGTGGTACCTGGAAGCAACAGTTTTTAAAAACAGTAACACTTAAAAAAAACTTGAAAGGTAGAAAGTTTTGAATGTAAGGAACAATTTCATCCATATATAGTTTGTGGAAAAATCACACAATTTTAAACATCATCTACTCAAAGTTTCTGGGGTCTATATCTTTTATTCCCTCCAATGATTTTTTTTTTTTTTCAAATTGTCCAATCTATAAGGGATGATTTGTACACCAAAATTGTCCCATAAAAAATGTGGGTCACTTTGCTCATTCACCTGATTTCATGATTATTATGTGCAATGAGGGATGTTAATCACTGCTGATTGACAGTTTGTCTTCTCATGCTTCTTTCCTCATTGGACCTAAAATGGCTCTCTGATAGCCAATTATCTTACTCCAAAAGAAATTGCGTCTTTCCATCAAGGCTTTTAGTTTTGTTCTACATTAAGAAATTTCTAGGTTGAATGAACATCTTGCATCTTTTAGGCTCACTCACTGATTGACTGATTAACTGTTTGACAGACTGATCAGGACTGTGCCCTAACAGTGTCCAGTGGCCCCTGGCACCTTACTTTTGCACTTGGATGACTCAGGAATCTTAGTTTTTCATAAAAGCATATGCTGGGCACCCTGGATTTCACAGCTTCAGAGCACTAGGCTCCCTTCAATTTTTCTCAGAGCACAGCCTCAGAAGAAAAATTAGTTCCTAAAGTTGAGGTTTTGAAGCTTGGTCAAAGTGTACAAAGTGACGCTCACTGATTTTTCTTTTTTCGGGGGACATTTGAACATGCAAATTTAAACAAGCCAGTCTTGGAAAGTTCAAATGCCTGATGGGTTGCCTGGTGGGGGTGCTGAAGTTTTAAATTGATTGTCACATGTAGCAACTTGCTCATCAACTTGTGGCTTTAATGACCAACTTGCTGAATGATACACACTCTAACATTCTGGCTACAGACTTCCTGACCAGTAGTTGTACTGAATGACTGATTCTCTAACATACCGATAGACTTGCCAATTTGTTCCCTGTTTCACTGACTGGTGAACTGACTAATTGACCAACCAGAAAAAAATAGCTCATAAACTAATTGAATAACCCATTTAATGAATCATACATGACACACTGACTGATTAACTCTTTGGCTAACTGAATTAGTAACTAATTGATTGCTTCATTGACTGCATTGCAGTCTCTAAATTTAGTGACAGTATAACTTGCTGATGAAATTACTTATTAATTACTACGGTTTAGTAATTAGTTTTATAGATTTTTGAATTTATATTATTAATTAATAATCGTTGATTAGATTAGTCTCCCCAATTAGCTTGTGCTTGTACAGCTAAATACATCTGACACTTAAATAAAGTTTTTATTATTATTATTATTATTATTATTATTATTATTATTATTATTATTATGATGCGTCCTTCATTTATCTGGGGCCAAGATGATGAAGGACGATCAATAATTGTTAACGTGTCGATTATTGAGAACGCCTACGATGAAATATCCAAATGCCGTAAGAATACATTTTTAGTCCCTTTCGGAAAAACGGGAAAAGAATCCATCGATACATTGAAAGAACTAATTAACAAATGGAACAATGACTCAGAAATCGAATTCATTGCTCTTAGAATTGCTATTGTTCTCCTTGCGCGTTGCCTACAAAAGCTCGGTCCTAAATCGAAATCAAAAGATCATCAGGATTGTTTGGCAAAGCGTCTTACTTTATGGAAGAAAGGCGAGGTTGATTCTATTCTCCGTGAAGGACGCATGATAGAGACGTCTTGGAAACCCTCGTAGGGCGACAGACCCTCCAAATAGGTCAAAGATTTTTTGCAAATCTTGTGATGACGGGACAAGTCAACTCGGCGTTACGATATCTAAGTGATGATCAAGGTGGAGGGATCTTACCCCTTTCTGATGACGTCATGGAGTAGTTAAAGGAAAAAACACCCTGACCCACAGGGTGTCCAATTAGGGTCTCTCCTGTTTGGCCCTATTGAGGACGTTCCCGACAGTATGTACTATGAGATCAATGGAAACATGGTCAGGGACGCCGCTCTAAGAACTAAGGGCTCGGGCGGGCCGCCCTCTGGTATTGATGCAAACGGCATCAGAAGAATTCATACTTGTAAATCCTTTAAAGGCCCATTTCCATCCGAGATCCTTTGCAGTCGTTTGCTTTGGTTTTGGAGTCGGGCTTTTGTTAATTGGCGAACTCTGATAGTCATTCACAAACACTATTAAAAGGAAAAACAAAGATTTGGTGAAGAACACAGTGAACAAATTTGCAGCTAAATATTTGAGACTGAAAAATCATAAAACGAGTTTGTGTATAAAACTTGTACAAAGCTTACCTGATGTTGAAGGAAATTGTTCGGCTTCAACACTAAATAAAAAATAAACAAACAACCAATATTGGCCAAAACTGATTTACTTTACGCATTTCAATCATAGAATAATGACTTGTACTAATGAGATCGCTTACGTACATATCTCAGGATCTCAAGTAAAAATCGGTCAAATAATTATTCTCACCTCGAAAAAATCTCCCCGGAGTCTCTAGTTCCATCGTAGGAACAATGCAATAACATTTCTGCAAAAGCACTGTCTGTAGTGTTACCGAAACCCATGGTTGTTTTCCTTGCTCTCCTTAAATCATACACAGGCTCTCGAAGTCGAATAACCTTTGCCGAGCCGGGCAGACTCGGCCTTCCTCTAGACCGCTTCTTCGGCGGCATCAACTTTTCAAATGACGTTTTTGACCGTCATAGATGTAAGCATTAAAAAGTATTTACTGATATGGATACTACGATAGTTTGTTGTTCGCACATGATTCAAGATGGAACTTTGAAAGCCCTAATTAGTAAGATGGAAGAAGATATCAAAGCGATTCCGCAACTACGAGGAAAATAGCGTATTTTTCATATGTGAAAAATGATCCGGGCGCGCAAGGCCTCTCGGTTGGAAATGGGCCTTTAAGAGAGCAAGAACAGAACTATGTGAACCTGTAGCCAGCATGACCAAACGCCTATGCACGGAATATGTTGACCCTCGGGGTCTCGATGCAATTTTAGCGAATCGGCTTATTCCCCTTGACAAAGGAGAAGGAGCGGTGCGACCGATTGGAGTGGGCGAAGTGCTAAGGAGGACCATGGGAAAATGTGTCACGAATGTCACCAAACCGGATGTTATAGATGCGAGTGGTTCTTTACAAGTGTGCGCCGGTCATAGGAGTGGGAGCGAGGCGGCCATTCACGTAATGCTGGAACTTTTTGAACATGACAACAGCGACGCCGTTCTGCTTATAGACGCGTCGAACGCCTTCAACTCCTTGAATAGAGCCGCCGCCCTGCATAATATTGGAGTGTTATGCCCATCAATAGCGACATACGCAATAAATACTTACAGGGAGCCCGCACGCCTCTTCATCGTGGGCGGACAGGAACTGAGATCATCCGAAGGCGCTACACATGGCGACCCGCTTGCCATCAGCCTATACGCCATCAGCCTCCAGCCACTCATAACGCGACTACAAGTCAAGAGCGCAGCTAGCCAATGTTGGTATGCGGATGACGCAATTGGGTGCGGTTCCCTAGGGGATGTGAAAACATGGTAGGACGAGCTCATGGTCAGCGGGCCTCTACTGGGATATATGCCAAACCCCCAAAAATGCTGGCTCATTTTGAAACCTGAAAAAGAGCGACCTGCTAAGGAGATCTTTAGCGAGACAACTATTAACATCACAACTGAGGGTCGCAAGCATTTAGGAGCGGCTCTTGGTTTTAGAGCTGTTTTTGAAGAATATGTTGACGAAAAATTTGAGGAATGGGTTGTACAAGTAACCAGACTGGCGGAATTCGCTACAACACAACCTCAATCTAGTTATGCAGCCTTTGTGTTTGGACTAAGGTACCGTTGGACATCTCTTTTAAGAACTCTGCCAGGCTTAGCCCCTTTTCTCGAACCGCTAGAGCGTGCCATAGCGGATTTGCTTCTGCCGGCTATCACCGAGCATGCTACCACACTGAAAGAACGGGATCTTTTAGAACTCCCTGTTCACTTAGGCGGGCTTGGGCTAATCAATCCAGCCAGAACCGCATCACAAGAGTATGAGGCGTCTGTTGAGATCACAGGCCCTCCTGTGTGGAAAATTATCAAGCAAGCCCAAGAGCCACCGGATGAGATGGAAATTAAGACCCTGCAAGCGAATGCACAAAGAGAAAAAGATGAATTGTTAAAGAGACAGAGTGAGCAAGTGAGGGAATCCTTGTTCAGCAAAACTGAACGCGCGGTAGAGCTAGCTGCGGAGAAAGGAGCCTCGAATTGGTTGACAGTGATCCCGATAAAGGAGATGAATTTTAATTTGAACAAAAGAGAATCCAGAGACGCAATTAAACTAAGGTATGACTGGGAGATCGCTGACCTACCTGGCATTTGCACATGTGGGGACTTTTTTACCGTTGATCATGCTATGGTCTGCCGGCATGGGGGGCTGATCATTCGAAGGCACAATGAGATTAGGGATCTAGAAGCGGAAATGTTGCGCATGGTTTGCACTGACGTAGAGACAGAGCCAGTTCTTCAGGAAATTACATCGGAAAGTGCGCAAGCCAGAATTTAAGTAGTCAATTTTTTATTATGTAGCTTAGTTTACTGAATTTTTCTTTTTTTTAGAGAACTGCTTTTTGTGAAATATTTTTAAGGAAAAATTTATTGTTATTATTAAGGACGTCGATCATGTATCGTCAATTTATTTGCTGTTCTGCTGAATGAAGTTGAAGCAAAATAATGCAGACATAAGATGAATTCTGCTACTCTGTAGAACAGTTGTTAATACCAAAGAGATTCAAGACTTCTCTCAGCTAGAGACTTTTTAAACTTGTTTTAATATTTGTAGCTTAATTTGTCTTAATTTTGTTTGTTATCCTGTATTTTTACTGATTTTGTGAAATTATTATTATTATTATTATTATTATTATTATTATTATTATTATTACAGATGGCCGAGTGGCTGATGACTTCCTTATCAATATCTAGCCATATAACTTTTCCACTGATTAACATACTTTACGATTGGATCTTTTGACTGTCCACAGACAGACTAAAAACTGCCCATCTGCATTGTACCATCCAACAGACTAGCTGTCAAACATGTGGCTCAAGGGGATTGACTGACTGACTAACTAATCTACATGTATCAACGACATGTATCAACTGATTAACAATTAATAGACATTATTTCTACTGACTGAGTAAACATTAAATGAACTGAAAGATGGTTGCAGTAACATGAATTCAATGATAAGGACCTAAACACCAGTAACGTTTGTGTGAGATTGTGTGACCAGTGGCGGATCCAGGGGGAGGTTCCGGGGGGTCCGGACCCCCCCTATCAGACCTGACGCTTACAACTCTGAGACTGAAATTCTTACATCCGCAGGATCGTATATCACTTTTTAACTGGGTGATTTTTTAAATTATTGAATCCAAGTAAACGGTAAGCGGCCAAGGAATTATAACGTGCAACCGCGGCTGGTGGGAGGGGGTGTGGAGAGTGCGGGGGAGAAGTAATTTGCCTCGAATGAGTCCAACAGTACTTTCTGAACCAAAGGTTCGACCCCCCCCCCCCCCCCTCCCTCAATCAAAAATTCCTGGATCCACCCCTGTGTGACTGAAGGACTAACTGACTGAATGACTGAATACAGTCTGGTAACTGACTGAATACAGTCTGGTAACTGACTGAATGACTGAATACAGTCTGGTAACTGACTGAATGCCTGAATACAGTCTGGTAACTGACTGAATGACTGAATACAGTCTACTGACTGACTTAATGACTGAATACAGTCTGGTAACTGACTGAATGAATGTATACAGTCTGCTAACTGACTGAATGACTGAATACAGTTTGCTAACTGACTGAATGACTGAATACAGTCTGGTTACTGACTGAATGACCGAATACAGTCTGGTGACTGACTGACTGAATGACCGAATACAGTCTGGTAACTGACTGAATGACCGAATACAGTCTGGTAACTGACTGAGAGACTGAATACAGTCTGGTAACTGACTGAATGACCGAATACAGTCTGGTAACTGACTGAGAGACTGAATACAGTCTGGTCACTGACTGAATGACCGAATACAGTCTGGTAACTGACTGAATGACCGAATACAGTCTGGTAACTGACTGAATGACCGAATACAGTCTGGTAACTGACTGAGAGACTGAATACAGTCTGGTAACTGACTGAATGACTGAATACAGTCTGGTAACTGACTGAGAGATTGCACAGATGCCAACATCTGAAAATCTGATATTTAGATTTTCTCAAAGGGATCTATAGTTGTCACTGATCAAATGCTTAACCTGATAAAGCATCTGCTTGGAAACTGAATTGACGAATCAGATGATGGGTACAATGTTCATTTATGTTATAAATATGGAAAGAATTGTACTTTTTAGAATTTACTGCTTTTTAAGGAATTCATTTAAAAAATGAACTCCATTGTAAACGCGTCTCAGTCATTCAATTATGTTGCCAAACTTAGGTTCACAGACATTCCTTTTTCAAGGTGAAACAAAGCAAAGGATGGATATTTGTTGGTAACAAAGCAACAGACTGGCTGACTTATGAAAACAAACATTGTAGAGTGGGGTTGCAAAAAGGAAATGTCTATTTGCTCGCTTTTCTGTACAAATCATGTCATTATAAATCTAAACACAAGGAAAACATTGAAGAAAAAAATTTTTTTTTGTTACCGGATAGGCGCCAGTAGTGGAGGGTGGGTTCAGCCCTAAGGATGGAATTTGAATTTATCCTAATTGATGATTGCTTTGTTGTGAAATCCAAGTAGTAGCTGATGAAGCAGGTAAAGAAGACTTTTGTTTTGAGATATGTTCTCAAGTTCACTTCAGATGTGTAGTGTACAATTTGATGGTGAACTGGAAGATTTTGCACCACCATCAGTAATTCAAAATGGTATCCATGCCTAATGGGGTTGTTAAGAACGTGGACAAAGGTGGATCTTTACCCTAAATTTAGACTTCTAAATTGTTTCCAAATATTCCAACGTGTTGTAGCCAGCAGTAAAAATGTTTCTCATCTCACTTCTCATGGACATGTTTCTCTTTATTTAGGCACAAGCATAAGCGTTAATATCTACGCAAAAAGAGAATAATAAAAAGTGAGCACGAGGATGCTTGCTGTATAGACGGCAGATTTGGTGAAGATAAATTTCAGCTATTTTAATCGTTACGGTGGCCAATTTACCATTTCAACTTTGTTGGTATATCCAAATTATTTAGTGAAGATATATTTGTTTTTAAAATGAAGTTAGTTCGGCATGAAAAGATTAGTCAAATGTTTGTTTCACGCTTGTTCTTATGCTAATGTGCGGCTGTTTTTAATGGATATGGATCAGTTTCCGTTCGCTCTAGAAAACATTTAAGCCCCTCGCCTGGCCCGTTAAATCACTAAACTGCGCACAGAGCATGCTTAATTGGTTACAGTGTAACCGAAATCAATTTCAATTAGTATCTTCCAGAAGCTGCAAAGCATCTTTACGAAGCGGCAAAGCATCTTTACGAAGCTGCAAAGCATCTTTACGAAGCTGTTCAAATCAAATGCACACGTATCTCTGTTTTTATACTGAAACAACAGCGGAACAGCTTTATATCATAGAATTCAATGGCGTCCTCTGTGGGTGTCATTAATGGTTTCCTTGTTTCCTTCCCAGGAAAGACAGATGCTCTTTCAATCTCGTTTGAGGTTTGCCAGTGCAGCTTATTTCGTGAGCTGAGATAAGTAGTGATGTAGATAACACAGAAACATTACAAGTGCAAGAAAGGTAAGGTTTAACTTTTGCTTAAATGCTTCCACGAGGTTTTCACTCTAACAAATTGCGATGAAACTGGGCTAAGATTTAATAGGCGATGCGAGGAATAACACATTTTTAGAAAACTACTCCTTTAGGACATTGGAGTTTTCGTTAGTCTTCATCTATGATACAAAGGGGTCGGTTTCACCCACAAAATGTCTTCGTTAGTCTTCATCTGTGAAGGGAAAAACGGATTGTCTACCTACGCTGAACAGAAGTTTGACTTTGTACTGACTTTCAATTGCAAAGACTTGGTGCCCAATATAAGTGGTTAAAATGTTCCGGGCACTGGACTGTCTTTACGCACTGTCTTTACGTACTGATCAGGTGTTTGACTTCATACAAGTGATGGGAGACTCAATGCTGACCCTTTCATGGGTTAGTGTCCCCCACAAAGTCTCTTCCTTAGTCTTGATCTGTGATGCAAAGACTTGGTCCCCCAAAAATGGGAAAAACTATTTCGGACACTGGACTGTCTTTATGCGCTGAGCGGACGTCTGACTTTTTACAAGAGATGGGAGACTAAATGCTGACCCTTTCATGGGTTGGTGTCCCCAACAAATCTCTTCCTTAGTCTTGATCTGTGATGCAAAGACTTGGTCCCCCCAAAAAGGATGAACTGTTTCGTACACCGGTCTGTCTTTATGCGCTGATCAGATGTTTGACTTTGTGTAAGAAGTGTATATTACCCAAAAAATCTCAAAAAAGATTCAATTATAACCCATTTAAGACAAGACTTCATATATTAAAACTTGTATGTAAACGGAAAAAATTTAGGAGAGTTTTGTACTTTTTATTTTAAAACAGGATTCGAGGAAGAGAGGGAATATCGATGTATATAAAACATCTTGGATTTCAATGGATTGTGATCTTCTCTATGAGGTGTCCAAGGTGAGTGGTTTGTTATCATTAAGAAACACACATTGAGGCAGAAGGACACAACATAGAAGCATAATTTTAGGTATTTTATGTCGCAAAGATGGGCTGTGTACAACGCGGGCTCAGCCAATCAGAATTTACTTTCTGGTTAGAGTGGACTGTGAGGACGGTCTCATTCACTTGAGCGTTCTTCTAGCGTCGCGAGTTCAGTTTACGGTCCATGTGCAGATCTTCAATTTAAAAAGGACGCGACAGAGGGGCACACGCAGCCACACGAACACACAGAAAAAATCCTGGAATTACAACTTTTCCTTTATATTTTCGAGTCAGACCAAGAAACTCCCAATTCTTTGAAAAACGCGAACTTTTTTCTCATTACTGTTTTCCAGTAAGTTTTTGTAGCAACAACTCACGTCACCCCAACCGGCCCTGCACGCGTCAGCTTTCACTATGGTTTTCTATGGGATTGCGCAAGCGGGGCCGGACGGGTCATATGATAATGGAATATTACTTAAGGTGATTCCTCAGGAAAAAAGTTAGGGAACAATTTTTTTTCTTTCCTGTAAATGTTCCCTACCAATATCTGGTTCAAATATGCAACTAAAAAGATAGGTCACGGTGCTTGTTTAAGAGATACGATAAGCCAAACTTACCTGATGTAAGCCTGTATTGGCACTTATCACGCGCGTCATTTTATCGGTTCACGGTATATTTTGAGGTAGCTGGAAGCAAGGGTTTTTGAAGTAAAGTTTGAAAAAAAATTAATCAGCGGAAAGTCTTCAGCGTATAGAAAAATTTTGATATATAATTTGTGGAAAAATCACGCAATTTTGAACTACATCGACTCAAAACGTTCCTCCAGTCGAGAATTAGCGCCACGTTTACCTGAACGCCGGATAGAGTGACCACTTGACCACGATTTTCCTCCGTGGCTTACAGAAGAGTTAAAGCTCCAAAGAGAAAAAGAGGGAAAAAATAGAGAAAAGTTCTAAATCGACACAGAGTGATACAGCCCTTACCGATGATAAACATGATCACAATGAGGAAATTGTGATTTAAACAGAAAATCGAATAAACACGAGGTGGAAAAGACTTAAAATTGAAACAGCTTTTCTTAGGGGAAAAAATTTTCAGCACAATCATTAGACTGCAACTTTATATGAACATTTGATGCAATCATTCATGTTAGCGGAGGCGATTGTTCACTTACCGAGTTTTGGATCAATACAGTAATTTACGGACCGATTTTTTTTTCACACTTATTTCCTGCGTGCCGTAAATCTGAGCAGAAAATGCGAGATTCTGTAACTTAAACACGTACCGAGAAAGTGAGGTTAGTAAGGTATTTATTTTATCTTTTGGTTTAATATACGGGGGAGATTTTAACTTAAACAAACCTTTTAATTTTAGCAGGCCTTACAATGAGCTACGGCCTGCTAAATTGACCAATCATAGCGTATTTACTGACCGAGAGATATGATAGGCTTACTTATTCGTCGACATGCAGCTGTACTTCTTATCTCTTATCCACTCTTAAACAATAGCTTCGATTGGTTAGAGGGTGAATCAACTCTCCAAAGCATCACTTAAAACTCCGCGCCAGAAAACTCTCAGGAAGCTTAAATCGCAGGTTCTCCCACCACATTTGACCTTCTCACTGTCTTCAAAGAGTTCTACACACGATCGAAATCTTATTTCATTTCTTTTAAAACTCAACAGTTAATTTCTTTTAGCAGTCACGTTTTCGAGCAGATCCTTTCCAGTTTAAATACACAAAGCAGTCCACTGGATTTATTGCTTTTCCTTACCGCCAAGTTTAAGTGCGGAGTTAGACTTGAAATTTACAAGAAAAGTCTTCCAGTCTCTCTTTAGATATCAAACTTGTGCAGCGCTTCCGGGCGAGGACGCCGAACGGCTCTGATTCCATATTTAAGCTGAAAAGGATCCGCGGTTTTCTTTATTGCATGATAACCTCCTGGGCCCAGCTGTTCAAAGGGCGGATAACGCTATCCAATGGCCTGGGATAAATCGCTCTCTAGCGGAAAGTGGTGATAGAAATTACTGCGCTATCCACCGGGTGGAGATTTATGCAGTAAATAGTCTTATCCGCCTTTCGAACTGGCGGAGCCAGCTCGTTTGTAAACACTGTAGAAGAATTTAGGCGCTTCTAGGTTCCATGCTTCTGGTGAAAGTTAATAGGTCTGTTGGTGTTGGGTCAGGGAACACCCTGCAGCTTTCATTTGGTTTAAAAGCTATTGGATCTTTTGTTGGTCACTGTAGGCCTTTGAATCTCTTTTGCCGTCTATTTAGGGTTTAGTGGTATTATTCAAAGACTAAAATTTCCGAGAGGTGAATTATTTTTGTTTTAGGCCGGCTTCCGTATCGCGCCCCTGGGGACACAATTTTGGTTTCGCTTCACGTGGTTGCTCGAGTCAGGGAAAATTTAAGAAAAACAATGTTAGTTGTAAACTACTAATGTTCAAATATAAGGAAAAGTCAGGGAAATTCGGTTTGCGTTAGGAAGGTAAACGTCAAGCTAGAGTAAAATCTCACTCCTCTTGTCTTGGCCTCTTCGCGACTTTTTCGATGTCTTTTGATTGAATCATTATATTTTCTCATTTGTTTCTTTCTCCTGAACCTTTTCTTCAACACCTACTTCTCTTCACCAGTTTTATCAAGTGTTTGAAAAAGTTGTCTACTTTGTGTTAGTAACTTTCATTTTAAACGCGTACGTTTCGTGTAAAAAACGTCTGTCTAGATACATCCTTTTTTTTTTTCAAGGTTGACTTTTCTCTGAAAAAAAAACTTGTCAGTGAGTGTCTGATAAGTGCTGTTTGTGAATTCTCGTTCATTTCTACACAGATTTCACGAAAAATGACAACCTCAGGAAAGAGACCAAGGACAAAGATAATCTTTTGGTATGGTAAGCGCAATTTAGGGCTGTCAGTTGGAAAGGTTTGCTAATTATTTGTAAAAGTTGTTCACCTTGTGGTACCAAAATATTCTAATACGCATACGTATTACGACAGACGTTTGGTGAGAACAGGATTTCAATCCTGTTCAGAATTTTCCAAATGTTTTAAAATGTGTGGAAAAATAACTCATCGATCCCTTGGTTTCTTGTGCGTGAAAAGCCACACGTAATGCATTTACCCATATTTTGTCAATTTTGTGTCTTTTTGATCATGAGAAAGTACAAATGTTTGTCTGTATTTATATTATTTATCTATTTACCAATGGACATCTGCGATATACGTTAAACCGTTGTGCGCCTCAAGAAAGAAAAAGGCAGTACTGATTAACTACGCTGCGCACTTTCTTTTCCTCTTTCAGGTACCACGAAAGTTATAAGTTTAGAAAGGTCTTGAAGACGAACAGAAACTTGTTTGAGGTGAGTACACTTTGTTTTATTGCGTACTTGTTCGTTTCTTTCCTTTTTTGTGTGTGCAATGTGGTCTAATTGTTCATTTAATCCTTCATTCTTCTTTTTAAAGATTACATAAAGAATGACTACTTCAAGAATCCAAACAAAGTGTCAAAGTCGACCGCCATCATTTCTGACCACTTAGAGGAAATGTTTAAGTATTAAATTTTGAAAATTCTCTCTATCTTATTCTAATATCATCTTGTAATACGCATGTGTATTAAGACAGACGTTTGGTGAAACAAAAACGCATGCGTTTGAAATGAATTTTGTACCACAAGATAGACAATGTTTTAAAATACTAAACAAATCTTTAGGAAAGCGGTGGGTGTGGTGTGGGAGGTTGGATGGAGAAACGATCTCAAATTGTAATGTTGCTGTATTAAAATAGAGAGAAATAAATTTTAATACTATTTCAATACATATATATATTAAGCGGTATAATATAATATATATATATATATTATAATATATATATATATATATTATAATATATAATTATATTTAATAATATATAATTTATATTTAATATATATATATATATATATATATATATTAAATTATATGTTGCTGTATTATAATGGCTGCGGAGAAATAAATTTTAAGACTATTTCAATACATATATATATTAAAAGATTGTATTGTAATACTGTACTGTGGTGCTGCGTCGGTGGGGGCAACAAGTTAATTTGAAGGGTCGGTTGGGGCAACAAGTTAATTTGAAGGGCTAACGCTGGAAACGTCAACTTTTAAACTCTTTACGGTGGCCATTTACAATGTCAACTTAGTTGATATAACCAAGTTACCTTGTACAAAGAGATCTTTGTCTCACAAGCTAGGTGACTTATCAAGTGTTATGTGTGGTGTGGGATGGTGGACGGATCAAACCCCAATTTTTCATTTTATTCTCTGAATTGGGGTTCGAACCAAGTTTGCTTTCTTTCCAAGATTTATATCATCTCTGGTCTCATTCTTAAGGTGATTGTGTTCCTTGGTATCCAGCTTTGGGTTGTAGAAGAAACCTGCAAAACAAGGAAATTTGCATATGATAAGTTGTGTTTAGCACGTTGCTTTCTGAAGTGGCTTTCTGGCTCCCCAATTCTAAGTGCTGTAAATCAAATTTTTTGTAATTATTGATAACATGAATACCAATTTCGGTGAATTTTAGTTTGCCCTTAATGCTTGCATTGCTTGTTGAGGATTTAAAAACGATAAAGGAAACTACCGTATGCTCTATAATTTGGGTTTCTGACGTGGCTTTCTGGCTCCCCAATTCCAAATGCTGTAAATCAAATTTTTTGTAATTATTGATAACATGAATACTAATTTCGGTGAATTTTAGTTTCCCCTTAATGCTTGCATTGCTTGTTGAGGATTTAAAAACGATAAAAGAAACTACCTTGTGCTCTATAATTTGGGTTTGACTAAAGCGGAAACCACGGCGCGATGCTACATTTCCAAGCAGTTCACCAAAGCCAAACCTTGAGGTCATTTTAAACCTTTATGTAGTTAAATTTTAGTTTGCCCTTAATTAGCGATAGGGTTAACGTCTTAAGCTGCTCAGTCCTAACACCATTCATCGAAGCAATTTTCTTATTAATGAGATCTGACCGTAAAACTGTTTGTTGAAGCAGTTACAAGATTGAGAATGATAAACGATTAAAAGTTAGTGGGCAGTGTCTTTTTGCCAAACTCACCGACTGAATTGGTTTCTGTAAAATATAATAATGGACTAAGCAAGATGTGGAGCTTTCTAACCTGTAAACAGTATATCATCGTATTGTCTTGAAAGCTTCAATCCCGGTAGACGTAAACTATTCCTCTTTAACTGCAACCTTCAAATAAACCATTGTCTCTCTGAAAAAGACAGTTTGAGCAAAACTTGATGGCGGGTGTAAACGTTTGCCAGATTGCTGCACCTGATACTGTATGTAAATTATTAAGTACTATACATCTAAAACAAAGAATTAAACTTAGAAATAAAGCAGAGCCCGAGTAAACTCCACGTTACTACCCTAGAAAACTTCTCCAACACCCTCTAAAGATGCTAGCTGATCATTTTATTATTCCCCCCCACACCCCCCGGAATAAACCAAGAAAACAACCTTCCTCTTAGAGAGATCTTCAAAACCCTAAGCGAAACTACGTGCGACGTGATATGGGAGGAGACAAATAACGACGTGTAAACGGTTATCTTTGAAGAGTTTTGAGGAGTTTAGAGGCAATCAGGACTGACACCTTTCCTGGTTAGAGAAATAAAATAATAAAAATCTTGTGATGAATGCTTGTCCAAAATACCATCATTAGACTTTGACTATGCGTGGTATGTCTTACATCTGTGGTAGAATAATTATGACCGTGCAAATAAAGGTTGATCAACTATTGCATTAAGTTATTCATGGTTTCTGGTTGTCCATTTAATGTACCGTTCGTTTCAAAGCTATGTTCACTCTTCAATCTATTTTTCCACCGTGATTCTTGTTTCCTTTGATATGTTTGATAACCTATTCATCAGATTGAAAATTGTTATCAAAAGAAATCAAGGGCGCGATCCATTCAACCAAAATTTCTGGAAATTTCGGTCAAAAACTGAATGGATCGGTTCGGTCCAACCGGAAAAGTTTCGAAAAAACTGGCCCACCTTTCGAGGTTGACCACTTTTCTCGGTTGGACCAGTCCGCTTGGCCCGGAAATTTTGGTTGAATGGATCGCGCCCAAGATAACCTATTTCATTTTTTTTTGTCAATGCTTGAGCGGGCGGTACCCTACAAATCCTGCGATCAGATTGGTTCCAGGAGCGAGAGGTATGCTCCTATAGCGAGCGGTATATATCCGTAGCGCGATGAGTCGCCGAGAACGTCCCTCGTTTCGTTGCAACTTTTTATAGATGAACTCGATGGTAACGGAATTTTTTGCGATTCACAAGCCCCGATGTGAAAAAGAAGAGCCCCTTACTCCCACAAAGTTACCCATCTTGAAACTTTATGTAAGCAATGGAATCAAAACGTCTTATAGAGAATGTAGGAGTAGACAATTTTCCTCGCAAAAACACTCATTCACGACAACCTATGCACATTCCTAAACCGTTCTCGAATGCTGCATTTAGCGAACCCCACGATACGTCATTTTGCATAATTCTGTAATCCTATTAATACCCCATCTACTGAAATCCCAACCCCTCCTTAAAAAATGCAACCTAATGCACACACAGATTTACTCTGTGGTACCGAAAGTTGCTTAATACGGAATACAATTGCTTTGTTTTGTGTGCAGAAATGTATAATGATGAGGTTATATACATACACACATACTAAAAAGTGAGAACACACTGTGAAGTTGAACATCACAGGATAATCAGTAGGTCAGTTAAGATAAAAACCCAGTCCCTTAAGTCAACCTGCTGATCAGACCACCAGCCAGTCAGCTGGCAAGCCAGCCAGTCAGACAGATAATTTGTAAGTTAGTCAGCCAGCCAGCAGTCAGTAACCAAGTCATTCAGTCAATCAGTAGGCCAGTCAGCCAGCCAGCTAGTCAGTCAGTCAGCTATAAGTCAGTCAGCCAGTGAGCCAGTCCGCTGGCCAGCCAACCAGCCAATCAGTCAGTAAGTCAGTTAGACAGACAATTTGTAAGTCAGTTAATCAGTCAGTCCGCCAGCCAGCAGTCAGTGAGCAAGTTCCTTGCAGGAAGCCTACAAGCCATTCAGTAAACTAGCCAGGTGGTTAGTCAGTCAGTCCAGTCAGTCAGTAAGTCTCTCCCTCAGTCAAACAGCTAACCAGCGAGCTGGCAAGTTAGTCAGTCTCTCCATCAGTCAAACAGCCAGGCAGCCAGACAGCAAGTCAATCAATCAGTCAGACATCATATTGTAGTACATTATAATGAAAGTAAATGACTTACATGAGCTGCATGGGGACATGCCTTATCTCAATTCACATCTTGACTCAGTTTATCCATGCACAAGGACGGGCACACACCAAAAACCATTTATCACTATGGGCAGTTATAAGCCATGGAGCCAAGTAGAGGTCTGAGCTTCACATATCAAAGTCCTCTCTTATATGTGTAATAAAAATATTTAATGACTTTTAATATATTATCTGAATTAGAATAAAAAATCCATGAGCCTCCTTATCAGTACTCAAATGATACTGTGAGGGGAGGGGAGGGGAGGAGATAAAAATGTGAGTGATTTCTACTCTGGATAATTCATCAAATAAAGGTGAGTACCAAATAACTCAAGTTTGCAGCTCGACCTCTAACATGATAAAGATCCAAAAAATATCAAATGCAATACCAATAATGACCCAGAAAACTAGGGTCGGGAAATAGAGAAGACCCACAAAAGAAATAACTGAAAAATCTAGGGCCCCCAAAACTTAACACTTTGAAATAGCCACAAACCAAAAATAATTAGGATCTGGAAAGTCTATTTCTCAACAAACTTGAGATTCATAGACCCTACAGACCTTCGTATCCAAAAAGACTAACAACATTTTAAGACCCAAAGATTTTGAGACCAAACATCCAACAAGTAAAGACCTACAGTAAAAATCCTAAATTTAGTGTCCAAAAGTACTAATGTTGAAAAGTGCAAGACTTAAAAGTCTGAGACCAGCAAAACCTTCAATTAAAACACTTGTGATCTAAAAAAACATAAGACCCATAGAAACCAGAAATCCAAAAAATTTGTAGCCTGGAAATGCCAAAGAGATGTTGCACTTATGACCTGGATTAAAAGACAGGACCTAAAGTAGTAAAATCCCTGAAACCGCCTCCCAGTTAGTTCAATTGGTTAGAGCGCCGGATTGTGTTGTGTGGGAGGTCGAGGGTTTGAGCCCCGGCCGGACCAATACTCATGGTCTTAAAATAAGTGAGGAGAATTTGCTGCCTTTCTATATTCAAGAAATGGATACATACTTTAGTCTTCTCAGATAAGGACGAATAAACCGTAGGCCCCATCTCCTGGCAGGGTTAGGGGTAAGAGACATTAATTTACCACGCACGAGATGAGGCTGTAGTCTTGTGCAGAACTATGAAAACCAATATCACAAAGCATATGAAAAATTTTTTATGATGGTAATGATGTTGATGATAACTCACAACAAAGAATACTACATGTAGGTGCTGGTTGTTATTCCAGTTATGTCCAGGATTGAATTTGAAAATTGATTTGATTTTGTTTTATATCATAAAATCATATTTTATGGCTAAAACTTACTAAACACAAATTGTTTATGGGCCTGAATTTTTTTCAGGCCTTGTTTTAAGTACTCCATACTAGTAGTGTTCATCACTGCAAGGATTGCTTTCATACATTTCTTAAAACCGCAGTACACGTATATGATTTTCATATATTCAAATTCATTAAAGTTAAAACTTAAGGGAAAAAACATAAGTGATAAAGCTGTCTGCAAACTTATAAACTAAAATAAAAAAATTACAGCAGCCTTCTTTTATTGTAGTTGTTTAAATTCATTTCTCTTTTTTCTTTTTCTTTTTCTTTTTCTTCTGGTTTTTTTTTTGGGGGGGGGCGCTTACCCCCTCAATGGAGCCCAAAAAGGCTGGAAGAGAAAAGGAAATACTTGTACACTACAAGTTTTAATTCATTTATTTAATTTTTTTTATTATTTTTATGTTGTCTAGGGGTTACTCCCTCCATGGAGCCCGCAAAGCTGGACTCCATGAGGGAGAGACCGGGAAACACACCTCAAGCCGCAGCTTCATCAGTCACCGCTCCCACACTTTCTAAACTTCTTGCTGATACTCCTGCTACATCTCCATCTGTCAACACTCTTTTATCATTTGGAGGACCAGTACCCCAGGTATTCTCCTGTATTGCTGCTTGTAACTCTTAAATCAAGTAACATTTTAATCAAAATTGTACTAGAAAGCCTTCCATGTTCAAGTGTTACAGAAAACTTTCTCTCTCACTACTAAAAGGAAAGGTATAAGGGAACCGAAACACAGACGATTCTGAGATGCAAACAGCCTCCACAAGGATGATGCAAGTACTTCCTGTGTTCTCTGACAACATGCAATCCGTTCCAAAGCGATCATTTCATTATTTTGAAAGTAAATTATACAGACAATTAGTATCTGCAGTAAGCACCAGGGAGAAGAACTCGAAACTTCCAGCAGCCACTCGTTACTTACTGGTAACTTCCCTATTCTGCTACATGTATGAACCCCACTGTAGGTGACTGGTTAGCATACTCGTCAGATTTCATCTTAACTGCCTTTCCTCGATCCTAATTACTGACATTTGCTCGTTACTCTAATTTTTAACTCTTTTTAAGACCCTAGGAGGAATGGATTCATCAGTGTTGGTGAAACCTTCAACAGGGACACCAGTAGAAAACTCTTTATCTGTGATTGGAAGTGAAAGGGGCACTACAGGAGGTATAAAAAAAGTGATATGTCAAGAGTGCACAGTTTTATGTCTAATATTGGAGTTGGGCTGCTCTCCCTCTAAAGAGTTTATAAACAAAACAAGTGAAATTTTGCTTGCCTGGTGAATATTTTTTTATTAAAGCCCAGTAAGGTATGGAAGAAATGACAAACTTGGAAGGAATTTTTTTAACACACATTAACAGCAAGATTGTGAAATCACTCTACACAGTATGGCTCTGAAAGCTGCACTTTTTGGGATGTGTGATTGTATTAAACATTTGACTCATGCGAGCCTCATGATGGTAACTAGTACTCAATGAAGCTGTTATTTAATTAACAGGCACTCAGGCGGTTCTAAGCGTATCCACACCAGTACCAGCCATCTCAGTCAATCCTAAGGTAAGTGCTTCCCTCAAGTTCATTGTCGTTCTTTGAAATTATATAATTAGTGTCAAAGATTTAATCCCAATTTACAGTGTGAATCCTGAAGCGACGTTTTCGTCTCACGCGAAGTTTCAAAGAAACTTGAACATGCCAGTCTTTTTCAATGATTTCATTAGTGCTGCACGCTGATGTTAGCTTTTGTTATCATTGTCAATTGTATTATCGTAGAATAAGATGAAATTGTTATTTCTCAGACTGCTTCTCTGACTGCAACTCTGCCCTCCCCTTTGGCAATTACACCCCCACCCACTACCCCTCCTGCAGACAGGAAGGTAAGTTTAACGAGTCTTAAACAAGTTTTTGTTGTTTTTGTGTTTTTTGTTTTTTTTTTTCAGGAATTTTGCCACTTGTTACATAGGAAAGATTTCTTATTTGTTTTCATACTGCAGGAAATAATAGCCCAAAAGTTTGAACCAGCTGTGAAGAATTCCGAGAAAAACAGCGGTACAGAACTTGCGAGCGACATTCTCGAAAATGACGCTAGTGCTGCCCGAGCCTCTACTGAACGATCAGCGGTCATCCCTGAAGTAAAAGTTGAGACTATTGAGACCCCAGTCTCTTCTCCGCGAGTCCAGAAACGTGCATCCAAACCTGGGAGGCCTGGTGAGGGATGAACTCAGTATTTAATGTTAAGTAAGTTTTTTTTCACACGTTGGTTTTTCGTTGACATGAAGTTTCTTTTTTCGTTTATTAGGTCGACCACCAAGAGCAGCAAGAAGGAATCAAAGACATCGCAGCAAATCTGCAACCTCAACGGTACTTGTCACTGTTTCTGTTAATCTTCCTTATGCCATTCTATACCTCAAATTGTTTTTTATATTAATTAAGAAACGATTTCATCCCATCCCATAGGACAACGAAGGTGACGTTGAAGAGGAACATGAAGAGGTATGGAGTGTGAAAAAGAAAACTTGTGAATCGATTCCTCAAAATCAGACCTTGTTAGTGTTAGACCTGAAAAACAGTGTAAAGAAACGTTTTCCCTTACTATCCTGGTTTGTGTACTAATTCTTGAAGAGTCATTAATAACGTCTTCGTGGACGGCTATTCACTGATACACGATTTCTTTTTCTCATAAAGGAATCCAAAATGGAGACATTAGATGTGGAATCTGAGAAGGCCAGCGAAAAGACAGAGGACGAAGAAGAAAACGAGTCAATTGCAGAGGAAAAGAAGGAGGACAGCGATGAAGAGATGGAGCGGGAGAGTGGAGACGAGGCAGTGTCCGACCCAGGGGACCGGAGTCAGTCTGAGAAGGATGAACCCTGCTCCTCAATGAAAGAATTCTTGTTGGACAAGGCGGGGTCTGAATCCGTACCCGGTAGCCCCGCTTCTCAAGTGTCCCAGGGGTAAGTGCTGCTGGTGGATGTGGATTGCTTCTAGTACAAAATTTAAATTGATGTGAGGTGTTTGTTTGCTTGTTTATTTGGTTTAGAAGCAGTGACGAACAAGAAGCCATTCAGGCACAGAAAACATGGAAAAAGTCAATAATGCTGGTCTGGAGAGCTGCAGCCAATCATAAGTAAGAATGATTGTTTACCCACGATTAATACTTCTCTCATTCAGCTGTTATAGGTTTCCTTAAACATAAGTGAACAGAATCTGGTGTTATTTCAATGTCCACCCGATGTATTTGTCCATCGTCATTCTCCAGTTTTGGGTTAATGCATTGAAATTGAGGGAAGTCGATACATGTCGCACATTTCGTCTAAGGGTTTGATTGTAGTCTTTTGTTCGCCATTGAACGCGCCAATTTACTGTAAAGCGTCTTTTTTCCCAACATATGTCTTTGTGCTTTCCATTTGAATAGCACAAGTTAGTCTTGTGTGATCATAGTAAAAGGTACCCTATGATCACTCGAAACCCACACAATATCTTGAATGAGTAAGAAAAAAGAAACTGGATTTTAGCCGTGGCACATCCACCAGGTTAACATCTGGTCACTCTGCTCTCCTTTCACTTCTTAACTTCTCCAAATGAAATACATTTCATTTCTATCTTTGTTTTATCAGATATGCAAACGTGTTTCTGCACCCAGTTACAGACGACGAGGCACCAGGATACCATAGCATTGTTTTCAGGTAAAAACGTACAAGGGACTCGACTTGTGATGTAAGAGAAGAGTCTATATACAAGTACAACTTGCAGAGTTACCGGAGCTTCTGATGTTTCTATGTCTTAAATAGACCAAGAGTATTTACAATCCCCTTAGATAGATGTTTAAATCCTTTGACCTCCAAGAGTGACGAGTATCTAATTTCTCCTTTCAAGATCACCCCTGAATCACACATTATAGTCACGAGAATATAGGAAATGATCACTAACTGAAGAAGTTTTCGATTGTTAAACAAATTCTCCTTGTCAGTACCTCAGGAAATGTATGGAGAACGGTACTGAGAAGATGCATACTGATGTTATGATGTAGAGGGTTAATCGACCGCAATTCTCCTAGAGCGGTTCGCTTGGGTATGATGCTGCTGTTGCTACAGAACACAACATGATGACCCAGCCACAGCCTTCCACCGATTTGAGGCCTCTCGACACGGAGTCAAGCGCGCTGACTATAAGGCTGCTGTATCTCTTTTACAGTGAACATCAGAAAATCATGAAAATGGGACTCTCTGACTACTCTGAATGAATAAGCCCCAGAATAAGTGAAGATTGGGAAAGGTTTATGAATTGGAAATTGTAGCAGTTTGTTTGTTACAGAAATGTCAAGGAAGTTACCATTAAGTGTGACAACCATTAAACAATGATCCACCAAAATATCCCCAGTTAAACCGTCTCATCTTTTTGCAGACCTATGGATTTATCAACGATAAAAAAGAACATTGAAAATGGGGTAAGAACATAGCGCGAATGTTTAGTCTGTCATTATTTGGATTGTTTTGGGTTCAAAGGCATGCGTATCTTAACGATTTGTTTTACATTATCACGCTAATAGCAGTCTTTTTCTTTACAGACCATTCGTACAACGAGCGAATTCCAGAGAGACATGATGTTAATGTTTCAAAATGCTCTCATGTACAACAGCGCTGACCATGATGTGTAAGCAACTGCTTTATTGTTCTTCACATATCTGCTATGTCCGTAGAATAGCGTTATAAATATATATTTGAACGGACGGCTACTACTAAGGATTCATTCCTGACATTCCCACTCATCCTTTACTGCTCTTCATTCAAGTTAAAGCTTCCTTATATATAAAATCCCTTGTCTCCTTCAGGTATCGCATGGCGGAAGAGATGCGTGATGATGTCATGGAACAAATCCAGGTAAACATACATGTTGAATATATGCATAATGGAGAAAAATGCTCACCGTTTGAATGCTTCAAGAAATATTTGACCATTAGTCGTATGGTTCTCTTTTCGATGGTGAAAATCATTCCCGATTTTACCCAAGTCATCCGAGTCTGACTATTTGCGTTGTCCGAGCATAATTTGAGAACTTTTTCTTGTCTAGATTTGCCAGCGTGCACTTGTTTAGTTTTAGAATTCCTATTGCATGAGTCAGTTTTGGTCAGTTATAAGCCACTCATTAATTTTCGCGAGATTATTACCCAGGTCATAAGCTTCTGTGGCGCAATTTCATAGGCTACTTTATGTCACGTGGGGCAAAATCATCAACCAGTCGTCTTCATCGATATTTGTCCTCAAGTTATTTCCGTCGAAAAGAAACAAAGCCAGCGGACGAAAACTGGTTATGCTATAAAGCTGGTCGCAAATACGCATCCGCCACTGGCTTTTTACGAGCTTTTTTCGTGCCTTATGAATTTTAAAGAGAGGGTTATAACTGAATGGCCAACTGGTATGTCGGCTGATATTGTCCTTGGCTGAGAGTGTTCTCAAAATTTCATATTTTCCCTCGAAGCTTCGCTTCTCGGCCAAGTATTCATCGTCGGACAGTCTATCAGCCGTAGACATTATCAGCCATCAGCTGACATCCAAGCCGCCTGAAGGGGTTTATTTGCTCATTTTGGTAAACAGATAGTCTTCTCTTTATTTGCTTTCAGTCGTATATTGCTACTCAGATTATGGTCGATTCAAAGATGTTACGGGGCCACAGACAAGATGGTAAGTTATCTTTGTTTCTCTTTGTTTAGAGAAAGTCGATTTCTAGAAGCTCAAGTGTCTTTCCAATTCCTTACGTGTCAAACGTTTATTTCTTACAGTGTTTCACATCTTCTTATGAGCTTCATCGTTTACCTTGCTCGAAGGTGAGCTTTAGATCACAACTTTTTTTTCTTTCTTTTTAAGGGGACATTATGAGAATTAAAAAAGCTGCTGAACTCTTTAACATCCTCCCCCTTCCCCCAAGCTAAGACAAAACTTGCTTTTTGGAAATCATTCCAAACTACCTAGAGTCAAGAAAAAAAATCGGGTCGCGAAATTAGAAAATCGTAATCTAATTTCCCTTTTGAGAGGAACAGCAACCTTTTTGGCACAGCAATCGAACTAAACAGTCGAAAAAATTCTTCGGCCCTATCAGTCATAAGTTTCTAAACACTTATTAGCGAGCTTCGTAATTCTTAATTTCGTTGAAAAGGCTAGTTATTAATGGAAATAATTCATAATCGTCACCTCTTACGTATAGTTCGACTGCAGGCACATAACAAGCGATGATGTTATTGAGAGAATCCATCAAAAGAAGTTAAAGTAATAGTGGATAACGCAAATCACCAGTGCTTGTTTTCAGCTCAGTTGTATTGATGTTAAGTTTTCTTCTTCAGGCGTCCAACTCGCCCCATCGGGATGTCTTCATCGATCTCTTTTCCGACATGGACGCGCTGGGTTACAGTTAAAGTGTTAGCAAAACTCGTGGATAAATTTGTAGGGATGAACTTTCAATTTCGAGGCAGTTTTATACTAAATCTAGTTTAAGAGGCCGGAGCTACCATTAAAAGGAATTTTGGTTTGACCTTTGGCTTGTCTTCTCTGCTTGACGTGATTTATTGTAGTCCATACAGCATTTATCCCCTCGGGCAATGGTCTGTGAGATGATCAGAAAGAACAGACCGTGGAAGTCCTCGACAGGACGGCTTCTTTTTACTTCATTGACTTTTAAACTCACTCGCTTCCGTTGTTTATTTACATCGATCATCACATTCTACAAGATCCACCAAGAACTTTAGTTTTTAGAAGCAAGTTGACAACTTAGAGATCACCTGTGGAATACCGTTAGAAGTCGACTAATTTGCGAGTTCCCATTGTCTTTGGATATTGATAGCATAGTCTTCCAGACCTGACTCTTTCGCAGACTTCTTTATGCCGTACGCGGTGCAGGAGTGATCATCACACCTGACGCTTTCAAGCCGCCAGCGTTCGCTGCCCACGTTATGGGAACGACTGTTGCTAAGTCAGTTTCCAACGTCGTCAACCGACATTTGGTGGTCACCTATCGTTCGCAATTAGATATGTTGTCTGTGGGAAAATAAAGAATAAGTTTCCCACGTGTCAATTGAACTGCCTCGTCGACATACTTAGAGAGAAATAACGTAAAATGTAAATTTTTTCAAAGGAAAGCACTATAGTTTTGCGTGTTGTAATTCCTGGTATTCAAAATGGCGAGGCAGCTTGCCATTCTTCCCGAAGAAAGCCATGCCCTGCTCTTCCCCCCCCCCCCCTCCCCATCCCGCCGCTACCTTACGTCATCAAAGTTTCCACCAACATCGACACCTTCAATAAGTTTGCGTACAGTAACTCAGCCGTTATTTCCCCCAAAGCATTGCCAATCGCCACTCTTGTTTTTGTAAGCAGTCATTCGCTAACAGCTGCTGTTATCGATCGACTTAGTAAGGAAAGGATCAGGGAAGCGGTGGGTAGGCCTTTCCCGATATTACTCGGCAACTTTTGAGCAAATTTTGGCGTTTGGGGCAAATTTTTCCTGTTCTGGCAACTTCGAGCAATTTTTGCCTTTCGTAGCAAACTATAGGTTTAGAGCACATATCAAGCACGAAAATGTCGATTTCCCAAAACATAGCGCATAACCTGTCACTTGCCAACGTTTCGCACGCCAATTGCGATCTTTATCTAATATGACGGATAATTGTTAAAATGACATTCGGCAGGACGTCAAATTTACCATGTGTTGTTCCGTTAGAATTAAGTATCCTTGAATGTCGCCCATATTTGCGAGTGTTAATAACCAAAAATAAAGCCTCTAGGTAATGTTTATATAAAAACATCAAGAAATTTTGGAAGCAACTCTTGAGATTTAGGTAACAACTTTTTGGATTTTTGGTAATTTTTTTTGGCTTTCCAGTGAGCATCCACCCTTCCAGCACATTACGAGTACAATTGGAACAGGCCTATCCGGCACCAACAAGCTTCTACTTCAAATCAATACTGACCCTTAAATAGCCCTTCTGCCTTTGACGACAGCGACAGACTTATCGTTCATAATAGCTTCCCAGTTTTCTGATCCATATTCATAGATTTCGATCAGTGACATGGAATCGAAAGGAACATCCCGACGGAGCCACAATGTACACTTTTAGCAGGCGTTTATGTGATTTTGTTTGGATTTCTCATCAGCTTCTCGTTTCTATGTTGCGTTCATGATTTTGAAAAGAGCAATTCCATTTCAGGTTTTCATGCCGTGTTTCCCACGTTTACTACTTGAGAGAATTATATTCTTACTTGGATCGCTAGTATTCTCAGAAGTCCTTCATCCCCAGACTCTAAACGGTACCGCGCGACATAAATAGACCTCTGGCTGGTAGAAATGGTAAGCTTAGAGTAGAAAATGACTGCGAAACAGAAGATCGCATTCCACTGGCTGTCCCACGTGAACAATTTATGTTGGGAGAAACTATAGCTCGAGCACTGGGTCAAACTATATTTTAAAGGCAAGAAACTGAAGGCTATAGGCCGTAGTGACTACCATATCTTTTTATAAATTGAAACAGTCCTGTTTATAAGCTACAGTTGCCTTTACATAGCCGGACCAAGTTAATCATTTCAGTTTAGCGCGTTGTTCTGTGATACTAAACGGAAGGCGATGGGAGATGATTATTGAGATGTTTGCGATTAAAATAAACCGATAAAAACTGCTCAAATGAGAAGACAATCACAAACTGCGACGTCAAGCATTTTAAACTTCATCTAGATCTGAGAATTATATTCGATCCACTTTAGTCGCATACAATCGGCTCTGGTCAAAGTGATTTCTATTCAGCTACCTCTTAACCCAACCCCTTTAAAGTCCACCAGAACGTTGTACTATCAAATAAACTCCTCGCAAAAGAATCTTAGCTGCGTAAAAATGGAAATCGGATGTTACGGAAAGATAAGTGGAATTCTAGGTACTCATTGACTGAGTTAGGTCGGGCCGGACGGGAAAATATTTGGCTCGATCGAGGTCATGACGTCCGAACGGAGCGCAGAGAGGTATGTGCCTCATTACCAAGAGCCGAATATTTTTCCGTCTGACCCGACCAAACTCAGTCAATAAATATTTTATCATAAGACCACTAAGTGTTGGAAATTTCAACCTAAATGGGACGCAATAGAAGGGCACAAGCAGCCACACGAGTACAAACTAAATTCTGGAATTGTAACTTTTCCTTTATATTTTTCGATTCAGAACAAGGGATTCCCGATTCCTTCGAAAAACGCGAGTGTTTTTCTCATTTCAGCTTTCCTCTAGGTTTTTGTGAATAAGTGACGTGAGGGCAGCAGGGCCGAACGGCTTTTTCCGGACTGGCTCACGTCAACCCGTCGGCCCTGCACGCGTTAGCTTTTAGTATGGTTTTGGAGGGGAATGCGCCAGCGAGGCCGGACGGGTCATATGATAAAACTATTTCAGTATCTTCTCACACTGGAAGGAAGATAAGAGAACATATATAACTATTATCCTTAATTTTTTATTTTCCATCTCTATATACGTATTTCGGTTTTGTACGTCTAAATTTAATAACTGACGATGGATATGAGCTTGTAAAACTGAAACAGTTTGTACCTTGTTTGGCAAGGAACGTCAGCCCTCGGTATTTATTTCTTTTGATTTTCATCACAACATCGATCACAGTTCAACTGAAGCTTCTGTCTCTAAACGGTAAGATATCTACAAGTCATGACTGATTCTTTGTGAGCTCTTCATTTTTCAGTTGCTTTGATTTGCACGATTTCGATCGAAGACAAAGATACTATAAACTAAGTGAAACGGATGCCGTCGACCGATGTTTTTGGTCGAATATGACAACAGTACCGGCTCCTTGTACCTTTAGAGGTTTTATCTAGAATAATGTGAATTGGCCACCACAAAGAGTTCTTCAAAGCTGATGTTTTGAGTGTTAGCCCTTTGTCTTTCGCTCTGACGAAGGACTAACGCCCCAAACGTCAGTTTAGAAACTCTTTATGGTGGCCAATTTACATTATTAACTCGATTGATAAAACCAAATTATCTTGGTATACAAATGTACCCCCCACCAACACAGCACCACAATTTCTTTAGAAACTTATCCCCTTTATTCATTTCTCTAGAATAGACTGAAAGATCGTAAGAATCAGGTGACATCAGGGTGAACTGATTCAGCTTGAACCTCTGCAGGTAATTATCAGCAGTTATTTTTTTTGTAAGGGAAGAGGTAAAAGGGACTGAACCTGGACCACAAATACGAAGTGAGGTCCTTGTACCTGTTTGATATTCTTCGAAAAACTCACAACGGTGTTTGTGCTACTTTTATGAAACAAAGAACTCGCAATTTCAGAGCAGTACACCGAGCGATCATTTGCATAATGATAATAATTCTATACGGCTGAGGTTGTTTTTGAATTCGAAAATTAGCAATTATCTATTAACTCGTAAAGCTCGCACCCTATTTATGTCAGTACTTTAGTTTTCTATGCATCTCATCGAAAACTTCTTTAAAGCAATTGATTTTTCATATTTGATGTAAAGTATCGTGATTTCTTGCAGTGTAGGGAAGTTTCACTTTCCAGGGCAGACACGATCAAAGTCTAATACACCGCGTGTTGACAGTGAATGTTTCATTGCAGCAGAAGTATATATCTGTTCTGTAAGTAGTAAAGACATTGATAATATTCTCACCGTTACAGTAACGCACAGTCTGTTATCTATGTGCCACTCTAGATATTTCACATCTTTTTTCAAAAGATGGAAAGGGGGGGAGGGGGGTGCTACAGCCGTGTTACATTGGAATTGATGAACATACCAGGCTGTTTTATTATCAAAAATCGCCGAAGAGGAGTGAAATGCACCAAAAGACCCCCTAAATATAGATATGCAACTCATTTATTTCCGATTTGTGATGACTTGAATTGATCGAAAATGAAAACTGCGACTAAAAGTATTTGACAAAAAACTCTAAAAATATGAAACGATTGATTATCAGATAAGTTAAAGGAAAATATCAGGAACTTGTGTTTTTGTTCCCGTTCACCAGCTGTGCACTTTTTACACTGAAATGAGAATTGCAAAACGAATTGAAATATAAACCTCTATCAAATAGAAGGAGATAGCAAAGGTTAAACTCTTACCTGTGCAGTAACGTTTAATCCCCAACAGGAAGAACAACTCTTGAAAATCTTGGAAACTTTTTGCAACTAATCAACGGATTGTTATTCCTGATAGTTAAAATGGTGGCTGGGAAAGCCGTCATAAATGCAACAAAAAATGAAAGATGTTATTGTATTAAAGTTTATCTCCTGAGCCATCGAAGGGTTTACTGCTAGTGTGCAGTGGAAAAACGTTGGCGTCTTTAGACAAATCCCAATGAAAATATATTCAAAATTTTGGCGAATGACTCAATAGCAAAGAGCCAATAACTCAGAAATATGATTTGGTACGGCTGTTAACACTTTAATCGTTCCAGATTAAAATGTAATTTCTCCTTCTAATATACAGATATACATATCACACTTATAAGGTCGAAGTTTTTACCGTTATCCATTCCCAATCTCGTGACTAATTTATAAGGAAATGTAAACACAGGCTGCGGCCTGTATACGAGAAGTTTATCACCTGCCGGCAGTTCTCCATAAACCAGGCAGTGTGCTTATTGGAAACTATACGAGTTAATTTTATATGTAGGAACCCAAAAAAATGAAAGTAGGTGAAGAAAAAAAAACCATCACAGACACTCGAAACTGCAAAGATGGCAAAGAGATTTGCCTGCTCTCAGTTGGCTTGTTAGCTCGATTGGTTAGAGCGCTGCACTAGTATCGCAGAGGTCAGTGGTTCGAGTCCCGTACAGGCCTGATTTTTTTCAGGTCTGAATTTCGCTATTGCTCAAATAGCGCTATCTACTGCGAGGATCGTCCATCATACGTAGATTTGCTTGTGTCAACGAACAACGCAAAGGGCAGTTTAGAGAAATTGAGTAGGTGTATGCGTATGGCTGCGTATGTCCCCCCACCCCCACCCCCGTGTTCAAAACACTCCGCCACCTCTGTCTTGAGTCTCGTCAATCTATTTTCCTGTGTCTCTGAAACACTCCTAACTAACGAACTCTCGCATGGCTACTTTTGCCGGCCGTTTTATTCTTTTTGCAAGAAAATTAAAGTTTATTTGATACTAATTTAACAGCAAATTCCTACTCTTGGATATACAAAGCGTAGGAAAGGGTAAAAAAGGGGTTCGAGGGTTTGATATGCAAATTCGTGGCGCTAACACGGCCTTAGATTCTGGGAAAGCTTTGAGGAGGACATTTTGAGATGACAACCTAATTCTGTTTCTTGGAATCACAGGTTTTTTGGCTTTAATTTCAGAACAATCACTGTATATTTTAATTGTATTTTGCATAGTTTATCCGCGAGTTCACCATAGTGTCACTTTGATTGTTTACACTCGAGTTTGATTCCTCTGGCTTTCGGAAGTGAACAAGTCAATTCCTCATCAAGAAATAATAAAAAGAAAAAAAGGAAAAAGCGGGAAAAATGTAAATCTTTCTAATGAAAACAGCTTGGGGAGAGTAGTGAGGGTTCGTGGTTGGCCTAGCCCTCAAAGTTATTTTCATGCAGTTGGTTTCATACATACCTGAGTACCGAAAAAGTGCATGCCCACGGAAGCTCATTGTGTAAAAGGTGCCTAAAGGCCTTTCACTTTTTCGTGAAGTGCCATTTTGCTTTTTCTGAGCGTCAGGGGTTCTACTCTATTATGGGCTGGTTGTGTTTCATCCAATATGGTGTAAAATGCTTCTTAAGCTTCACAAGAAGAAAATTTGAAAAACGATTTTGACAAGAGACCGCCTGTTAAGTGAATGTTAAGTTATGTAGAATTGACGTAATACTGTTAAGCGAGAAAACTGGCACATTGAAAGAATTTTCTTTACATCTGTTTTCAAACTTAGTTAAGAGTTGAAAATGAATGGAAATGAAATATTACTATGAGCCATTCAGTTAAAAAAGTTATGATAAGCAAGTTGATCATTTCCCATTCCCTTTGATGGTCTTCTTGTCCAGTGGCGGTCTTGCCTTACAGTTACAATTGTTGTCACCTTTTCTTATTGTGGTCGCGAATTTGAGATTAAGACAGATATTTCTACGTAAATTACTATTTGAAGTTGAATATTGGAGTGTTTCCGTTATCTTTCGCAAGGCTATTTCAATTAGGAAAAAAACGCTTTACCTTATAGAAATTGATCCCGTGGAGGAATTTCCTGGAAAATTACCCCTCTTATATTTTCAATCCCTTTGATATTCTCGTTTTAGGTTGACTCCATGTCGAATTCCCGATCAAGAAAATACTTCTTAGATTTTAATTTCGTACGTTCAACGCCTCTTTCTTTAAAGGCGACTAAAGATGTAAACAACTAGTACTTTTCCTCCTCCGCACAGAATTGATATCAATTAACTCATAAACAGCACTTGGCTCTTTTAGAAGCGAAAGTTAGAGAAACCTAACAAAATCTTCTAACAATACTTTGCAATTTTGCTGGAACGTTAAATGAAAAGTGAGAACTAATGTTTATTATTCATAAAGATTACATTATTCGGAGCTCCGACCAACCAATAAGGTGCTCTTTTCTCATCTATTTTCATCCATAGCTGCCGCCGTGAAATCATGATAATGTATGAAATATAAGGCCAATCTCCTTTTTCTTTTCGACAGTAAACATATTTATTTCAATTCATCAATCAATCCGTAGTAAAGCGGGAACTGGAAAAAGAAGTCACATTCTCGATTAAATTTTTCATGTTTCCTGTCTAAAATGGTAAAAGCCACGAAGAATTAATAGAAAGTCAATTAAATACACTAAAATTAAGTTTGAAACTCAAACGTAGGTCAAAATTTTATGGGCACTCGCCTAGTTGCGAACACTCCCCCCCTCTCCAGTATTAGCCCGATTACTCGCCTCTCGTGTACATCATTTCAAACTGTAAAACTGCCACTGAGTTAGTATTGTCAAAGTCACTCCTCTTGATGTACTATGTTTAATTTCCTTTAATTCTGACACCAACAGCGAACAAGGCCATGATAGACAACACAAAAGAGAAAGTACCCACCACGTTACTTATCAGCATAGGTTTAGCTGTGGCCATTTTCCTTCTCAACACTGGCCGTGTTCTACAAGCTATCAAGATGTGCCAGGAATGCTTCATTTTGCTACGCAATGGGGCATTGAGAGAGGACATTCCAGTTACAAAATTACTTTACCAAAATGTCTTTACTACAGCAATGAAGGCCTACTCCACACTATTTGACAACACAAGTACTGAAGAATACGTCAGGGAACAACTGCTCTTATTTCAGAAATCTGATAATACTCTAGTAAAAGGATGGCTACAGTTAAGACTAGCTAAGATACTCCAGGATAAAAATAAGTTTGCAGGGGCCGTAAGATTTTATAAGTCAGCAATGGCCATTATGAAAACGAATAGTGACGCAAAAGGAGAAGCAATAATCTACGGAAACCTGGGAACATTGTTTCAGTCGCTTAGTAAATATGACAAGGCCCAAGAGTATCAAGAGAAAGCACTCGCAATCAGAATAGAAATTGGCGACAAGAAAGGAGAAGCAGCGAGCTATGGAAACCTAGGAACATTGTTCCAATCTCTTGGTAGATATGACAAGGCACAGAAGTATCAAGAAAAAGCACTCGCAATCAGAATAGAAATTGGCGAAAAGACAGGAGAAGCAGCAAGCTACGGAAACCTAGGAACATTGTTCCAATCTCTTGGTAGATATGACAAAGCCCAAGAGTATCAAGAAAAAGCACTCGCTATCAGAATAGAAATTGGCGAAAGGAAAGGAGAAGCAGCAAGCTACGGAAACCTAGGAACATTGTATCAATATCTTGATACATATGACAGGGCCCAAGAGTATCAAGAAAAAGCACTCGCTATCAGAATACAAATCGGCGACAAAGAAGGAGAACCAACAAGCTACGGAAACCTAGGAACTTTGTTCCAATCTCTTGGTAGATATGACAAGGCCCAAGAGTATCAAGAAAAAGCACTCGCTATCAGAATAGAAATCGGCGACAAAAAAGGAGAAGGAGGAAGCTACGGAAACCTAGGAACTTTGTTCCAATCTCTTGGTAGATATGACAAGGCCCAAGAGTATCAAGAAAAAGCACTCGCTATCAGAATAGAAATCGGCGACCAAGAAGGAGAGTCAGCAAGCTACGGAAACCTAGGAACATTGTTCCAATCCCTTAGTAGATATGACAAGGCCCAAGAGTATCAAGAGAAAGCACTCGCAATCAGAATAGAAATTGGCGATAAGAAAGGAGAAGCAGCAAGCTACGGAAACCTAGGGACATTGTTCCAATCCCTTACTAGAAATGTCAAGGCCCAAGAGTATCAAGAGAAAGCACTCGCTATTAGAATAGAGATTGGCGACAAGAAAGGAGAAGCAGCAAGCTACGGAAACCTAGGGACATTGTTCCAATCTCTTGGTAGATATGACAAGGCCCAAGAGTATCAAGAGAAAGCACTCGCTATCAGAATAGAAATCGGCGACAAACAAGGAGAAGCAGTAAGCTACGGAAACCTAGATACATTGTTCCAATCTCTTGGTAGATATAACAAGGCCCAAGAGTATCAAGAAAAAGCACTCGCTATCAGAATAGAAATCGGCGACAAAGAAGGAGAAGCAGCAAGCTACGGAAACCTAGGAACTTTGTTCCAATCTCTCGGTAGATATTATAAGGCCGAAGAGTATCAAGAAAAAGCACTCGCTATCAGAATAGAAATCGGCGACCAAGAAGGAGAGTCAGCAAGCTACGGAAACCTAGGAACATTGTTCCAATCCCTTAGTAGATATGACAAGGCCCAAGAGTATCAAGAGAAAGCACTCGCAATCGGAATAGAAATTGGCAACAAGAAAGGAGAAGCAGCAAGCTACGGAAACCTAGGAACATTGTTCCAATCCCTTAGTAGATATGACAAGGCCCAAGAGTATCAGGAGAAGGCACTCGCAATTAGAAGAGAAATTGGCGACAAGAAAGGAGAAGCAGCAAGCTACGGAAACCTAGGGACATTGTTCCAATCCCTTAGAAGCTATGACAAGGCCCAAGAGTATCAAGAGAAAGCACTCACTATCAGAAAAGAAATCAGTGACAAAGAAGGAGAAGCAGCAAGCTACGGAAACCTAGGAACATTGTTCCAATCTCTTGGTAGATATAACAAGGCCCAGGAGTATCAAGAAAAAGCACTCGCTATCAGAAGACAAATCGGCGACAAAGAAGGAGAAGCAGCAAGCTACGGAAACGTAGGAACTTTGTTCCAATCTCTCGGTAGATATCATAAGGCCGAAGAGTATCAAGAAAAAGCACTTCCTATCCGAATAGAAATCGGCGACCAAGAAGGAGAGTCAGGAAGCTACGGAAACCTAGGAACATTGTTTCAATCCCTTAGTAGATATGACAAGGCCCAAGAGTATCAAGAGAAAGCACTCGCAATCAGAATAGAAATTGGCGACAAGAAAGGAGAAGCAGCAAGCTACGGAAACCTAGGAACATTGTTCCAATCCCTTAGTAGATATGTCAAGGCCCAAGAGTATCAAGAGAAAGCACTCGCTATCAGAAAAGAAATCAGTGACAAAGAAGGAGAAGCAGCAAGCTACGGAAACCTAGGAACATTGTTCCAATTTCTTGGTAGATATAACAAGGCCCAAGAGTATCAAGAAAAAGCACTCGCTATCAGAATAGAAATCGGCGACAAAGAAGGAGAAGCAGCAAGCTACGGAAACCTAGGAACTTTGTTCCAATCTCTTGGTAGATATGACAAGGCCCAAGAGTATCAAGAAAAAGCACTCGCTATCAGAATAGAAATCGGCGACAAAGAAGGAGAAGCAGCAAGCTACGGAAACCTAGGAACTTTGTTCCAATCTCTTGGTAGATATGACAAGGCCCAAGAGTATCAAGAAAAAGCACTCGCTATCAGAATAGAAATCGGCGACAAAAAAGGAGAAGGAGAAAGCTACGGAAACCTAGGAACTTTGTTCCAATCTCTTGGTAGATATGACAAGGCCGAAGAGTATCAAGAAAAAGCACTTGCTATCAGAATAGAAATCGGCGACCAAGAAGGAGAGTCAGCAAGCTACGGAAACCTAGGAACATTGTTCCAATCCCTTAGTAGATATGACAAGGCCCAAGAGTATCAAGAGAAAGCACTCGCAATCAGAATAGAAATTGGCGACAAGAAAGGAGAAGCAGCAAGCTACGGAAACCTAGGAACATTGTTCCAATCCTTTAGTAGATATGACAAGGCCCAAGAGTATCAGGAGAAGGCACTCGCAATTAGAAGAGAAATTGGCGACAAGAAAGGAGAAGCAGCAAGCTACGGAAACCTAGGGACATTGTTCCAATCCATTAGTAGCTATGACAAGGCCCAAGAGTATCAAGAAAAAGCACTCACTATCAGAAAAGAAATCAGTGACAAAGAAGGAGAAGCAGCAAGCTACGGAAACCTAGGAACATTGTTCCAATCTCTTGGTAGATAAAAAAAGGCCCAAGAGTATCAAGAAAAAGCACTCGCTATCAGAATAGAAATCGGCGACAAAGAAGGAGAAGCAGCAAGCTACGGAAACGTAGGAACTTTGTTCCAATCTCTTGGTAGATATGACAAGGCCCAAGAGTATCAAGAAAAAGCACTCGCTATCAGAATAGAAATCGGCAACAAAGAAGGAGAGTCAGCAAGCTACGGAAACCTAGGAACATTGTTCCAATCCCTTAGTAGATATGACAAGGCCCAAGAGTATCAAGAGAAAGCACTCGCAATCAGAATAGAAATTGGCGATAAGAAAGGAGAAGCAGCAAGCTACGGAAACCTAGGGACATTGTTCCAATCCCTTAGTAGATATGTCAAGGCCCAAGAGTATCAAGAGAAAGCACTCGCTATCAGAATAGAGATTGGCGACAAGAAAGGAGAAGCAGCAAGCTACGGAAACCTAGGGACATTGTTCCAATCTCTTGGTAGATATGACAAGGCCCAAGAGTATCAAGAGAAAGCACTCGCTATCAGAATAGAAATCGGCGACAAAGAAGGAGAAGCAGTAAGCTACGGAAACCTAGGAACATTGTTCCAATCTCTTGGTAGATATAACAAGGCCCAAGAGTATCAAGAAAAAGCACTCGCTATCAGAATAGAAATCGGCGACAAAGAAGGAGAAGCAGCAAGCTACGGAAACCTAGGAACTTTGTTCCAATCTCTCGGTAGATATTATAAGGCCGAAGAGTATCAAGAAAAAGCACTCGCTATCAGAATAGAAATCGGCGACCAAGAAGGAGAGTCAGCAAGCTACGGAAACCTAGGAACATTGTTCCAATCCCTTAGTAGATATGACAAGGCCCAAGAGTATCAAGAGAAAGCACTCGCAATCAGAATAGAAATTGGCGACAAGAAAGGAGAAGCAGCAAGCTACGGAAACCTAGGGACATTGTTCCAATCCCTTAGTAGATATGACAAGGCCCAAGAGTATCAGGAGAAGGCACTCGCAATTAGAAGAGAAATTGGCGACAAGAAAGGAGAAGCAGCAAGCTACGGAAACCTAGGGACATTGTTCCAATCCCTTAGTAGATATGACAAGGCCCAAGAGTATCAAGAGAAAGCACTCGCTATCAGAAAAGAAATCAGTGACAAACAAGGAGAAGCAGCGAGCTACGGAAACCTAGGAACATTTTTCCAATCTCTTGGTAGATATAACAAGGCCCAGGAGTATCAAGAAAAAGCACTCGCTATCAGAATACAAATCGGCGACAAAGAAGGAGAAGCAGCAAGCTACGGAAACCTAGGAACTTTGTTCCAATCTCTCGGTAGATATCATAAGGCCGAAGAGTATCAAGAAAAAGCACTCGCTATCAGAATAGAAATCGGCGACCAAGAAGGAGAGTCAACAAGCTACGGAAACCTAGGAACATTGTTCCAATCCCTTAGTAGATATGACAAGGCCCAAGAGTATCAAGAGAAAGCAGTCGCAATCAAAATAGAAATTGGCGACAAGAAAGGAGAAGCAGCAAGCTACGGAAACCTAGGAACATTGTTACAATCCCTTAGTAGATATGTCAAGGCCCAAGAGTATCAAGAGAAAGCACTCGCTATCAGAAAAGAAATCAGTGACAAAGAAGGAGAAGCAGCAAGCTACGGAAACCTAGGAACATTGTTCCAATCCCTTAGTAGATATGACAAGGCCCAAGAGTATCAAGAGAAAGCACTCGCAATCAAAATAGAAATTGGCGACAAGAAAGGAGAAGCAGCAAGCTACGGAAACCTAGGAACATTGTTACAATCCCTTAGTAGATATGTCAAGGCCCAAGAGTATCAAGAGAAAGCACTCGCTATCAGAAAAGAAATCAGTGACAAAGAAGGAGAAGCAGCAAGCTACGGAAACCTAGGAACATTGTTCCAATTTCTTGGTAGATATAACAAGGCCCAAGAGTATCAAGAAAAAGCACTCGCTATCAGAATAGAAGTCGGCGACAAAGAAGGAGAAGCAGCAAGCTACGGAAACCTAGGAACTTTGTTCCAATCTCTTGGTAGATATGACAAGGCCCAAGAGTATCAAGAAAAAGCACTCGCTATCAGAATAGAAATCGGCGACAAAAAAGGAGAAGGAGGAAGCTACGGAAACCTAGGAACTTTGTTCCAATCTCTTGGTAGATATGACAAGGCCCAAGAGTATCAAGAAAAAGCACTCGCTATCAGAATAGAAATCGGCGACCAAGAAGGAGAGTCAGCAAGCTACGGAAACCTAGGAACATTGTTCCAATCCCTTAGTAGATATGACAAGGCCCAAGAGTATCAAGAGAAAGCACTCGCAATCAGAATAGAAATTGGCGATAAGAAAGGAGAAGCAGCAAGCTACGGAAACCTAGGGACATTGTTCCAATCCCTTAGTAGATATGTCAAGGCCCAAGAGTATCAAGAGAAAGCACTCGCTATCAGAATAGAGATTGGCGACAAGAAAGGAGAAGCAGCAAGCTACGGAAACCTAGGGACATTGTTCCAATCTCTTGGTAGATATGACAAGGCCCAAGAGTATCAAGAGAAAGCACTCGCTATCAGAATAGAAATCGGCGACAAAGAAGGAGAAGCAGTAAGCTACGGAAACCTAGGAACATTGTTCCAATCTCTTGGTAGATATAACAAGGCCCAAGAGTATCAAGAAAAAGCACTCGCTATCAGAATAGGAATCGGCGACAAAGAAGGAGAAGCAGCAAGCTACGGAAACCTAGGAACTTTGTTCCAATCTCTCGGTAGATATCATAAGGCCGAAGAGTATCAAGAAAAAGCACTCGCTATCAGAATAGAAATCGGCGACCAAGAAGGAGAGTCAGCAAGCTACGGAAACCTAGGAACATTGTTCCAATCCCTTAGTAGATATGACAAGGCCCAAGAGTATCAAGAGAAAGCACTCGCAATCAGAATAGAAATTGGCGACAAGAAAGGAGAAGCAGCAAGCTACGGAAACCTAGGAACATTGTTCCAATCCCTTAGTAGATATGACAAGGCCCAAGAGTATCAAGAGAAAGCACTCGCTATCAGAAAAGAAATCAGTGACAAAGAGGAAGAAGCAGCAAGCTACGGAAACCTAGGAACATTTTTCCAATCTCTTGGTAGATATGACAAGGCCCAAGAGTATCAAGAAAAAGCACTCGCTATCAGAATAGAAATCGGCGACAAAGAAGGAGAAGCAGCAAGCTACGGAAACCTAGGAACATTGTTCCAATCTCTTGGTAGATATGACAAGGCCCAAGAGTACCAAGAAAAAGCACTCGCTATCAGAATAGAAATCGGCGACCAGGAAGGAGAGTCAGCAAGCTACGGAAACCTAGGAACATTGTTCCAATCCCTTAGTAGATATGAGAAGGCCCAAGAGTATCAAGAGAAAGCACTTGCGATCAGAATAGTAATCGGTGACAGAAAGGGACAAGCAGTGAGCTACGGAAACCTAGGAACATTGTTCGGATGGCTTGGTGAGCATGACGAGGCTCTTAGATATTTTGACACATCGCTTTTAATCACAAAGAGTATTGGCTGCAGAAGAACTGAGGCCAGTATTTATGGAAAGCTGGCGGTTTTGTTTTTTTTGAGTGGTAAATTTTTAAAGGGTGACGATTATCTAAAGAAAGCACGTGCAATAAGAATGGAACTCGGTGACAGAGTAGGAGAAGCAGAAGATTACAGAAATCTTGGCGTTATTTCTTTTCAGCGTGGTGAATATACCAAAGCTCAAGAATATCTCGAGAAAGCCCTCGGTATTCACTTGAAAATGGGCCACAGAGCTGAGGAAGCAGTCGAATACGCAAATTTAGGAGCATGTTTTAAATCACTCGGTAATCATGAAGTAGCTGAATATTACCTCAATAAGGGTCTCTTTTTAAGCAAGGATATTGGACACAATCTCATTGAGTTTAAATGCCTTTGTAGTCTAGCAGTGTTGAGGCTATCACAATTTGACCGTAAAGAGGCCGTTTCCTCTCTTTATCGCTGCACTGAAAAGTTCGATACTTTGCGGGGTTTTATTAAAGACAGCGATCAGTTTAAAATATCTCTTTTAGAGAAGCACGGCGCCTCTACCTACCAGTTGCTTAGTTTGTTGCTTTCCTCCACCGGGAATTCAGAAGATGCTCTTTACGTCGAAGAGCTGAAACGGGGAAGAGGCCTAGCCGAGTTAATGGCAGCTCAGTTCTCTATTGAAGAGCAGATTTCAGGCAATCCACAATCTTGGTGTGGCATTCAGAACATTATCAGGAAGGAGAGAGACTGTACATGCCTTTACATCTCAGTTGGTAAAGCAGATGTACGATTTTGGATTCTCAAAGGAACAGAAGCTATTCGTTTTACAGAAAAGGAAGCAAGCCCGAACAAAAATGAATTGACCGGATTAGTCCCTGACTTAGACAAGTTTTTAAAAGAAAGCTTCTGCAACCCTGCAAAAGACATAACTAAAACGAATCTCCACCTTTGTCACAACATAATCATCGCCTCTGTGGCCGATTTTCTGAGGGAGCCAGAGATCATAATTGTCCCTGATTCTTGCATGTACCAAGTGCCATTTGCAGCCTTAACTGACAAAGAGGGCAAATATTTTTCGGACACATTCAGGATCCGCATCGTTCCCTCCTTGACTACTCTGAAGCTCATTCAGGACAGTCCTCCTGAGTACCACAGTAAGAGTGGTGCGCTGATAGTCGGTGATCCCGAGGTTAGAGAGGTATTGTACAAAGGTAGACGCACAATAGTAAAACCATTGCCACGTGCAAGAAAGGAAGCCGAGACGATTGGAAGTCGTCTTGGCATAAAGCCCTTGATTGGAGACCGCGCAACAAAACAGGCTGTACTTCAAGCGATAAATTCAGCGAGCTTGATACATTTTGCTGCCCATGGTAGTCCCGATAGAGGAGAGATTGTTCTCTGTCCTAAGGACCCCATTGACTGTCCTCCACGAGAGAAAGACTACCTTTTGACGATGAAGGACATTTCAGAAGTTCAGGTTAGAGCGAAACTGGTTGTTCTCAGCTGTTGTCACAGTGCGCGTGGACGGGTCAAAGCAGAGGGAGTTGTTGGTATCGCCCGAGTGTTCCTAGGATCCGGTGCTCGCTCGGTGTTGGCGGCACGATGGGCACTGGAGGATGAAGCAACAGAAGAGTTTATGAGTTGCTTCTACGATCATTTGTTCCGCGGTAAAAGCGCCAGTGAATCTCTTCACGAGGCTAGGAAGTGGATGAGAAGTAACGGCTTTGACAAAGTATCTCAGTGGGCTTCATTTATGCTCATTGGCGACAACGTGACATTTGATTTTGAAAATTGGCCAAAGTCAACTACACCTTGATAGGCACGAGTAAAGTGGACCCTATTGATTAGACTTAAAAATGTTTATTGTTTCCCTGTGGGGGAAGGAAATTATATATCAGGGACGAAAATGATACATACAGCGAAACATTCTGAAAAATGTTTATCTAACTGCTATGTGTAATGACCTGGAGCGGGAACCTAATCAATGTACTCTTTATGGAAGTTTAGCAGTTATCAAATTGTAAAAGCCCTCTATTTCAAAAGTGTTGAATTACGTAGTCGATCGAATATTGAGAATATATAATTTATTTTTTAGAAGCCGTCATTGGTTAGTTAAGTTGATCGAATTTTTAAGTTATTTTTCTTCGAAAGTGATAATTTAGTCAGACTAATCAAATGTCAAGTAATTTGTTTCAAAGAAGCTTTCCATTGTCTGATGTATATAGTCGGAAATGTGTTTATCACAGTAACTTTTTTAAGGCGCCGAGCGTTCTTCATGGTTTCTGTTTGGACCTGCTCCGAGAAGGCAACATTTTTTGACTTGAGATTGATTCCCCAAATAATTTCGTTTTGTATCTATAAGCGATAAAGCTTTTTTTTTTTAACAGTGGTCGTAAAAAAGGAAACAATCATTAGAGGACTTCACCAGTCAAAACGATAGTAGTGCATAAGTTTTTTCCTCGGGAAATCCATAAGTAAGTCGAGGAGACTGCTCATCAGATCTACGACATATAATAAAAGCACTTAATGTTACACCAGTTGGTCTTATTTCACGCATTCAGCATTTCGATTCTTTTAACAAGTTCGTCATTGATTATTTGTAAGTTTGACAAGAAGGCACCTTGGAATGAAAATTTTGACAAATAAAAGATAAATTAATAAAAGCGAGAGGGAAAAATAACTCTTTGGGTGTTAAAGTTATTCACTGGTAACAGATGTAGTACTTATTTGTTTTAACTGTCACCTGACCGTTCGTTATGCGATATTGATTTCAACTGTACAAACCTAGTCATGGCCATGGTGTAGGGAATGTTATCAACTACATCATTATTAATGATATTTTAAAACTCTATGGAAAATAGGATACCTTGCTCAAGGGTCTGGGGAGTTGAAAGGACAGTTTGTGGGGTTTATTTCCCAAACATGTAGTGAGGTCGGTCGTTTTTACGTCCAACTGTAATAATGAAAAGAGGACTATTGGTTGAAGTTACCTGCTGATCAAATCTTTAAAATCGAACCTATCGGCACACAAAGAATGAGGAAACACAGCTTCGACATAATTCTGGAAAGAACAAAAGAAGTATATTTTAATGTTTTTAGCATCTAATTACAACACGTAATTAGAAGCCTCTGATGGCAACGATGTAGAATGATGATGACAATGATGCAGTCACTCGAAGTCTGCTGCTTTCCACTCGCCCAAAGGCTTGCTCATTCACTCCTATTCAAGAATAAAAACGATAACTTTTGGGAATACGTTCGGCCTAAAAGTTGTTAGGACCTCACAACATTCTCCCAAAGCCCCAATATTACTTCCAGAAAGATCTGCGTGAAGTTGAAGTTGAAGTTCATTTATTTGTTTAAGCAGGTTGATTAATTGGCAGCTGTAATAGCTGATGTGGACCTGCTCTCCTAACCCACCCGTCCCACCCCAGGGGAGGACATCCATCACACAGTAATCTCGTCTGTGGGAAATTAACGTCTCCTGCCCCAACCCTGCAGGAGACGGGACCTCCATTTATTCGTCCCTATCCGGGAAGACTAGAATATCTAACCATTTCTTGATGTTATAGAAAGGTAGCAGATTCTTCTCAATTATTTTAAGACCTTGAGTGTTGGTCCGGCCGGGGCTCGGACCCTCGACCTCACGCACTAGAGTCCAGCGCTCTATCCATTGAGCTAACCGGGAGGCGGTTAGCTTGCGTGTTGACGCGCAAGTTTGCTTGTTGCGTGGTTGCGTTGCGAGTCTTGCCGGAAATACTGGGAACAAGTGGAAATGATGCCAATATGGCGGTGTAACAGGGTTTTCGATATCCCTGCGTTGTGGAAGTACTTACGTAGACGACGGAACTTTAAATATGAGAGGAAACAATGAACCAATCTACTCGTTTTGACCTTAAACTGGGACTGAAAACTGGGCCTCAAGCATCACTTGCCCTTTAGTACAAGTTAGTAGTTGTGTGGTAGTTTTTGGATGGAAAAATGATAACAGCTGCTGCAGAATGCGAATGGAGACAGGATGGAGAGCATTAGGACATTCAGCCAGGTAAAAATTAAACCTCAAAAACTGCTATACAAACTCTTTTAATTCAAGAAACGTCTTTCCCCAATTATTTTTACTTTCAAGGTGCCCTCGTGGCCCGGCCAGAATACTGTGATTAATATTTTCTGATTAATATGCGGGAAATTCAAATTCAGTAATAAACACTTTGAGCACGTGCGCTTGATTTGCGACGGAAAACACTGTTGGAGGTGTGGTTGCAGGCGGTAAACATGTATGATTGAAGTCGCATTTAAAAAGAGTTTTCTTAGGCAACAGAGAAGGTATTTGAAAAGTCTGGAAGGAGTTGGCAAGAATACGGTTACATTTGCAGTTGTTGTTGGTGTTGATGTTGCATTTTAAATTCACCATGAAAATACGTGTAAATGTGCGCACAAGTGCATCGAATTTTCTCATGAAAAAGCGAAAAAAGAAAATCTTAATCAGAATATTAAGGCGAATGTAATTACCTGGCCCGGGACACAACCTAACCTTCATCACTTATGAGACCGTTCATTGTAAAGAGAAAAAGAAAAGATCTAGGAATTTAAAGAAGTCTTTAAGTCTGTAAGAGAATACAAGTTAAAACCTCTCGCTTGAAAAATTTCAAAAGTGAGACTTGTGTGTGTTTTGCTGTTGCTAAGTACTGAACTGGTGTCAAGTATTTGAAAGCCTGTTGAAACTTGAGCCACCTGATTTTGCAACAACTTTTGGGAGGTGTAGATAAGATACACCACGATATGTTACTATTTTATTCCGTGTAATAAGTACCTTTTGTTTTTGTTACTCACAGCATGTACAGCCCTTTTTTCAATCAGTGCGCACTCACTAGCCTAATACTTGGCTAGGAATATGCTTTTTCCATTTTCTTTTCACTGTGTTTATATAAGAAGGATGCAAATGTATCTAATTTACCAGTCTCAACCAATCAAGTGCTGGCAAAACTATTATAACTTGTAATTAGGTCAGTCATGGTTTACTGCACTTTCTTTAAGTTCTCAGTAGGCCTTTTTGTATTTTCCTTTTTACTGGACTTGGCCTTTTGGATTATTTTAGTTGATTAGGGTTTGGTTTATTTAGTGGGACGTGGAGGGTTCAAAATAATGCAATGCTGCGAACGGAAGAGAACAAACACCACATCACTACAAGAAATATTATCAACACACCGACACTGCAATAGAAAAAGAGTCTCAGGATTTACCTTGTCTGGTTTTACTCATGTTTACTGTGTGCTGGTCTTTGGCTGGCCGATAGTGCATGTGATAGAGGTTGAGAGGCCGATTATAATATAAACAAACCTTGCTTGGGATCGATCAGCTAATTCTTATTATAACATAACCAAAGTAAAGCACACGCTCTGATTGATCAACTTAGCGTCCCCCATTTGCCCATGGGTGTACGCTGCTGACGTGAGCAAATGGAAAGACTATTTTTCCGCACGCGCTTGTTTTTTCTGGCCATGTAAGATTTGTTAAATAAAAGGGAACTCTTTAGCTACAATGTATCAATGTTATGTTATAAAACAAATGGTAAACACCACAGCGTACACTATTGAGTTATGGATGCACTTGGGAGGTTTGCTAAGCACTCAAGAAGCTAGAGTCGCTCTTGCCTGTTGCCTCGAGCGACTCTTACGCTTCTTTCATGCTTAGCAACCTCCCGCATGCATCCATAACTCAATAGTGTACGCTGTGGTGTTTACCATTTGTTAATTCAAGATTCACTCGGATGTTAAATGTATTGCTATTTTGTTGTACAATCAGCTACAGGTTATTAAACTGCATTAATTATTTCATTGAACACCTTCAGTTTGAAATTACAAACATGTTACACTGTAAGGTTCGAGATCACTGCAACACTGCAGTGCTGGTTCTTCTTCGCTGCAATACCACACTAATAAAAGATTTCAGTTTGCACATCCATCTCTTTTTGCCTTTTTTTTTTTTGTCATGGATAGGTTTGTTATGTTGTCCTCTACTTGTTTAGAATGGCTACTTAAAGAGGCAACTCTCAAATAAAACTAAGAATTATCTTTCAAGTCAAATTTATTGCATGTTTATCTTCCAAAATCGGTGGTAGCACTTTGAGTTCAAAATATTTCCACAACTTATTGCATTTTATATTTCTTCTTTGGACTGGTTGGACAAAGTATTAGGCATGAACATCACACAAACCATTTGCTGGTCAACCTATATCAAGAAATGAACCTGTGTTAAGGATGGCACCTGCTATTGCCCCCAAGCACTCGAGCTGTGCATCACGTCATGGTAATGCTTGCTCTTGCATGAAAGGAAAAGCTCTTCTCCCGGTGATAATAATGCAAGTGACCTGCTGTGGTGGAAGGGATGTCTACCCCTATAATTTATGGGTCAAATTGGTTTAATCTTGCTGCCTTTGGTTTAATCAAAAAACAAAATTTTTTGGACAATTGGTCCCCATGAAAAAACAAGAAGAAAATGAGAAAAATATTTTACCCATTTATTCCTTAGTGTTTTGCTTGCTTATGTGGAAAGAAAACACAAAAGACAGGAAGAAAGAAAACACAGTGCACAGTAATTTTTTCTGAAGTCATATTTTCTCAAAAACAAATTCTAATGAAAGAAAACCATTTTAAATAACTTCATAGATGCTTATAAAGTTTACTCAGAAGTCAAGTTAAAATGCAAACATGAAATCACTGAATTTTTACACATTTATCCATGTAGATAGGAAGCAAGACGGGTGAATAACTTCTTCAAAATGATCAATCTTTTCACTATTTTTGCTTCTGAGGATGGTAAGCAGTTGCTTTCTTGCTTATATGTAGAAATTTTCTAGTTTTATGCAGAAATATGCCCCAAGGATGTGGAGGATGCGGAAGTAGGGGAATTATGTGGATCCGCACCGCCACATCCTGTCAGATGCCTTGTTTATTTTTTGTATGAATTTTCATTGAACCTTTTTGCAAACTTCAGTGTCATTTTGCTAGAACAAAGAGCATTATTTCTTCAATTTTCTTATGGAATGAAAGTTCATGATGAAAAGGTTGAGGAAGACAAAACAATTCTACACACTTCATGCTTGATCCACCTGTCATGTAATGAACGCAAAACAAGAGATCATAATATCTTGTCTCAACAAGGTTTCAAACGCTTGCATGAACTGTGTCCATTTTGTTTTGATTTGAGCTATGATGCATTTTGACAGAATAAAGTTAGGGATTTCAGAAAGAGGCAGAACCAACCCTGTAGGAAAAGAAATCTAAATCAAACGTGTCTCAGTGAGTTTTCCCATAACCAACACTAGCTATAAAAATGCATGTTATTACCCCACCTCAGTTTTCATGTGGTCAGTCATAGTAATGTTTGTCTTCCTTTTCTTGTTAAAATTTAGAGTTAAGAGATTTGCATTGTTTTACAGAGGTTAGTATGGTTTCATTCCTAGTTTTTAAGCAAGGCTTTTGGGAATATGGCATCTACAGTTTTCTTTCAGATTTGATTTTAGTTAACTTCTCAGTTGGAACCTTTGAAGTCTTGGTGTCACAGGGTTGAGCTCTAGGGACTGATTATTATGATTTTGGTAATGTATGGGTAAACACACATAATTATTTTTTTCCACACAAACTGTATTGTAATGGAAAGCATCTACTTCTAAAGAATTAGAAAGACATGTTTCTCAACTAAGGTTTGTCTTGCAGTGAGAGATTTATTTGGTGGCTTGGCTTTTGAACTCAATCCTGAACTGTATCTGTTGCTTTTGAACTCAATCTGATCCCCTGCTTAATTTATCCCTGCAGTAATTGCAGTTTTACAACATTCCATTTGTCCTTCTAAACAAATATTTGTATGTAACCTCTTCTTTTAAAAATTGCTTGGTTAAGATTATCCTTTCTTTTTCTGATGCACTGCATTCATTGCAATTGGATGACTGAGATGCAAACTTCAGAACAGAAATTGCCAATGTGTTTGTTTACATTCGTGGCATTGGTGAATCTCCATGGTGATGGTTTTCATAAATATTTCAGCTTGATGAAGGCCTTGGAGGGCACCCAGTGCATCTCCTTGTTCATTTTAAAATCATGAACATGAGTACATCTGAAAGTCGAGAGAAAGTGATCATAATGAGAAATGCAGTGAAACAAAGGGAATCACAAGGCTGTTAACATTGCAGTTTTAAATATCATTTTTGGGAGAAACAAAGGTTCTCTCAAAATTTTGAGACTTGTTAATGTCCCTAGTGAATTGATCCGTGAAATCTTGGATGAATCCAAGCAATAGCTGCCTCAAAAATCCGCCGAAATGTTGTGCAAATTTTGGTTTGGATCAAAGTTTGTCAAAAAGACAGGAATTTCATTGAATTTCATCAGGTGTTTGCATTACTTTTGCACAATTCTGTATGATGGGCCAAACTTACCCGACTTTTGCTTAAACTGACACTAATCATGTGGATCATTTTATCTGTTCACGATATATATTGGGGTAGCTGGAAGCAACAGTTTTTACAGTAACACTTCAAAAAAACTTGAAAGGTAGAAAGTTTTGAATGTAAGGAACAATTTCATCCATATATAGTTTGTGGAAAAATCACACAATTTTAAACATCATCTACTCAAAGTTTCTGGGGTCTATATCTTTTATTCCCTCCAATGATTTTTTTTTTCAAATTGTCCAATCTATAAGGGATGATTTGTACACCAAAATTGTCCCATAAAAAATGTGGGTCACTTTGCTCATTCACCTGATTTCATGATTATTATGTGCAATGAGTGATGTTAATCACTGCTGATTGACAGTTTGTCTACTCATGCTTCTTTCCTCATTGGACCTAAAATAGCTCTCTGATAGCCAATTATCTTACTCCAAAAGAAA
>NC_142519.1:23539296-23554296 GCF_964205215.1 Stylophora pistillata | reverse complement strand
AGGAAAGTTAACCAGTTAAATAGTGCGAAAGTGAACTTTATCCATCTGAGATTTGAGGCAGAGTCGATTGAGATAGCTGGTGAGTACCAACAAGGTAAGATGAAACCACAGTAAAAGGTCCCTCTAGAAAGAGTTAATCCGTCAAAATAATTGTAAATTTTTAAAAAGATTTTCAACTAGGATTGATTGAATACCTTCGTATAATAGTAATGGGCTATTACATTCGTGTGATATTGTTGTAGAGCATTTTCAAGGATTGATATTTCGAGTATTTTTAGGTTTACCTTTTGTTTTATAAAGTCTCGCCTTTTTGCGTCTACGTTGTCATTTTGATGAATCTATAGTTTTGATCGTTTATTTTTAGTGTGTGCTTGAACTTGGCTCAGTTCTTACCTTGCTAGACATTTTAATCGCTTGTTATGGTTGAGGATAACTAGTTTGCTAGGTGGTCATGTTTGGGTTGGTAAAACTGACCTTGAGTTTTACCCACACTGAATATCCTGTTTTGGGAATTCCCACGGTCAGCTAACCCAAACATGTCTGTGATTTTTACATTAAATAAGAGGGCACTCCTCGCTGAAGTTAGAAGAAGAGAAATAGCTGTGGTAGTAGAAGGTAGTAGCAACAATAGAAGAAGAGAGAATAAAAGAAGAAAAGTATAGAGTCTTGGCACCTCTTGTTAATTCGCCAAGCGAGTGGTAAAAACCCACAACAAATTTGGTGGAGGACCCGTCTTCAACAAAACCGGTGGAGACCCGTTATCTACAAGTTGGTAAAGTACGCTTTTGGAATTCCGACAATTGTGAGTGGAACTTCGCTTTTATCAGCATGCTTTTCCGTTGCAAGCTAATTTGACTTTCTAAATCTGAGTGATAGCCGAGTTCTTTTATAATGATCTAGCCAGCGTAGAATGTAACAGTTTTACTATCAGACCATCCAAGACTAGTCATTCAAGGAACTGAACTGAATTGAACTGAACTATTGTTTTCCTTTTCTTTTATTATAATGGCGAACTATGTGATAACCTTAGCTTTCCTTAATTTTTCTAGAATTATAGACAAGGTGTCCGCCATTCAGTTGAAGAAAACCAATTCTGCGAAATATTATTTACTTTAAAGATAAGAGGTTACCTTTCTCTGGCCCGCAGCCTTTTAATCCACGCGTCACGCGAGTGCGAAAACGTCTTCATTTTGAAACACCTTTGGTTCGCAAGTAGCGTAGTTCAATTTCGACAGTTGATTAATGGCTGCTTGATTAGATTGAACCTAAATTGATAGGTAATTAAAAAAACGAACACAAAAACAAAACAAAAAAAAAACCATTCAATTATTTTGTTAATGGAGCGAAGAGGTATCAATGAGCGATTTCATGTCTATCATCCTTGTAATCTTTCTTTACCGTCCGCATCGAGGACGATGCTTAATTTAGGCGGGGAGGAATGTTGTAGACCATTTTCAAGGATTGATATTTCGAGTATTTTTAGGTTTACCTTTTGTTTTATAAAGTCTCGCCTTTTTGCGTCTATGTTGTTATTTTGATGAATCGATAGTTTTGATCATTTATTTTTAGTGTGTGCTTCAACTTGGCTCAGTTCTTACGGTGCTAGACATTTTAATCGCTTGTTATGGTTGAGGATAACTAGTTTGCTAGGTGGTCATGTTTGGGTTGGTAAAACTGACCTTGAGTTTTACCCACACTGAATATCCTGTTTTGGAAATTCCCACGGTCAGCTAACCCAAACATGTCTGTGATTTTTACATTAAATGAGAGGGCACTCCTCGCTGAAGTTAGAAGAAGAGAAATAGCTGTGGTAGTAGAAGGTAGTAGCAACAATAGAAGAAGAGAGAATAAAAGAAGAAAAGTATAGAGTCTTGGCACCTTTTGTTAATTCGCCAAGCGAATGGTAAAAAAATCCCCACAACAATATGCACGAAGTTGTTATGACATAACAACCGATCAAAGTCACGCGATTTGCAGTGGGACGATTCAACGATCCCTGGCTAGTATTTACGATAAGTATGTGAATGTATTTGTGCTTTTTATTCTCAGAGAAATCTGAGAAACAATCTGCAAATAGGTTGAGGTAGACACATCGTTGTTACTAGAGGTCTTAGTCTTGGCAAAGTTTCAAACTTTTTAGAGGCATTCGTGGCTTAGCATTACATTTCCCTACCAAAAGATGGTACTAGTGTCAAGATAAATTTAATAGTACTTGACTATCATTTAGACGCAGAAAACTGAATTGTTTTCTTTCCGAAGTTTGAAGTTATATTCTCAAGTCCAAAAAGGTGGTAAATTTCTTCTTATTATTGATGTAAGTGTTCCATAGTCGGTAGCGCGAATATTAAGTTGAAAGATTGAAATTCTGAGTTCGAACTTTTTCGTAATTATGTATTTTTTGAAAACCCACCCAATTGACGAGACAATTTTCTGTTTAGTGAGTTTAACGAAAAAATAAACCGTCTTGTTTCTCGTCATCTTCTCAGAGATGGAAAGTGCTCATCAGCTACGGGTGAAGTCAGTATCACGCGAAAAGAAATACTCATGTATATAATTTATCATTAGTTCTTATTAACCGAGCGAGAGGTCTTTACGGGAGAATCTTGACCGAAGTCGCCAGTACAGACCGAACGCAGTGAGGTCTGTGCCAGCGAACGAGGTCAAGATTCTCCTATACAGACCGACCTAGCTCGGTTAATAAGATGTATATTATATGGCTGTGTCTTATATGCCAATTTTTTATATTCTTTGTACCTTTTTTTTCTAGACCGGTCTAGATACCGGTCTTGATGGGAAAATCTGGACCGCCTTTAATGTTGATTTCAGCCTATCAAATTCGTGAATTCGGTAGTTCCCAGTCCTTGTGAGACACAGCCATATAATAAACACGTATATTAAGGCCATTCTCTGCTTTTATTCAAAGACAGTGTGTAACGCCAGTCTTCACAATTTGTTTCAACAACGAAGAAAAACGAAGTCGATAAAAAAGAACGATATTTAGCAACGATACAGAACGGCAACACAGCAGAATGGGACTGCCGTTGTTTATTTTTTGCTATCCTTTACTCGGATAGCGTTGGCAGCACCCTCACTGCTGCGATCAAAAGCGGGGTCGATGATCTCCGCCAAGTTCGAAATGATATTGCACATATTTGTGAGGGTAAGCTGACTGATGCTGAGTTTCAGAATTACATAGGAAGGGTACTGTGCTCATTTACGTCATTAGGTCTTCAGATCAATGATATTGAGGCTGTGAAATAGCAAACAAGTTTCCCAACAGTCGAGTTAAGAAATTTGACGAGTCTTGTTGACACCCTGAAGAAAGAATCACAGAGGAAAGAAATAAACCTGCAAAAAACGCGAGATATACTACGAAAGAAAGAGGAGGAAGTCGAAATTCTCACACAGGAAATTGAATTCAAGACAGAACCATTTTTTATTCTTTCTTCTGAGCCATCTCACGAAGTTGTCAAACGTACAAATGACATCAAATGACTCGTGGAAAAGATGAAAGACCTTCAAGATGCCACTCGAGATCAGCAAACTGTCAGCAATGTCTATATCTCTGGAACTGCCGGATGTGAGAAAACTCAACTTGCCCGTCAACTGGGCCAAAAGTTCTTTGCAACATCACGTGACAGTCACGGTCTAACATTTGTAGCAACACTGAATGCGGAAAGTATTGAGACTATGGCTGCATCTTACATCACCCTCGGTAAACATCTAGGAATCACCGAATATTCCCTGACGAAGCTTGAAACCTCAAGAAGGGAAAGTCTGCGGGAGACAATTCAGTATCTCAAGCTCTTAATCATGAAGAGGGTTAGGAAGTTCTCAAAGTGGCTAATAATAGAGAGCTTTAGATTCGAGTGCGAGAACGAGTACGAGTACGAGTTTTAACCGCGCGAGATCTGGCACTAGTATCTCGTACTCGTAGTCGTGCTGATGGAAAATGTAACTTTAGATTGTAAACAAATGTATCGATCCGAGTGCGAGGGTTTTACTGTAACAATCTCCCCATGTTTAGCCAAAAAAACTATCCTAGAAGCATCCGTTTACCTCCTTAGAGATGAAGAGATTGACAAAGAAGATTTCCTGGCGATTTATGAAATCACAACGATGAGAAGGCAACATCCTTACAAGCAGTATGAAAGGATTGACGATGTTTTTGACGCCACTTCTCCTGAAGAGTTTGCAGTCGAGCTCAGGTTTGGTATCACAGGATTGTCTCTCCCTCTTCGGGCATTAGCAATTCCAGAAATTTTTACTTGTGCCAATAGCACGGTATGTTCAGGAACGAAAGGACTGTTGATTTTATTGAAACTTTTTTCTTACCCATGTCGTCCCTCGCATATGATTCCTCGCTTTGGTCGTTCAATGCCCAAGCTGAGCTTAATCTTAAACGAGGTGATCAGCTTTATTTACACAAACCATGGATACTTGCTCAGAGATCTCGATCAACCCTGGCTGAGTAGCCAACATCTGGAAGACTTTTCTCTTGCTGTCCATGGAAAGGGAACAGCTCTTGAGAATTAGTAGGGGTTTGTAGACTTGACAGTTCGCCCAATTTGTCGCCCAGGAGAGAACCAGCGTGTACCCAATGGGCACAAAAGGGTACGTGCCCTAAAGGTTCAATCATTTGTTGCGCCAAATGGTTTAATAGCCAATTTGTATGGACCAGTTGGTAAGCTAATACGATTATTTGCATCGTTCTGCTGTAATGCCTCCCCTTATTTAAGCCCCCAAATTTGAAACTGAATTGAAGTGTCACCACCGTAAATCCTCGAATTAGCGCCCCCTCGATTAAGCACTCCCTTCGAATAAGTGCCCCTCCTATCGACCAAAAATTTAAAATAAGTACCCCACTCAAATAAGTGCCCCCTCCCCTACCCTCATTTTGTGGATGAGTACTGAGACAGCAAAGGATGCATAATTTTCGTCATGTAGTATTACATTTGTACATTGCACTAATGGTGAGTTAAACTCTAGGATCAGTTTTTATGTCAATAAATAGTTAATTTTGTTTATGTGTAGATGATGTATTAAAAAAATGGTCATGTCAGGCCACCATTTACGAAAAATTAAATAAGCACCCCCTCTCAATTAAGTCCCCCCCCCCCATCCTTGAATAAGCACCCCCATTTTCTCATAAATTTGAATTAAGCTCCCTGGGCGCTAATTGATTTGAGAAGCTACGGTATCTACACCTACAGGAGTGGTCTGGAAAGATCAAATCTATCAGGAAACATTTTTGGTAGTCAGCCCCTTGGTAAGAGCTTCATTAAATGTAGCCTACCCTTAAATCCTTAGAGAAATATCTATAACCCAGCTCCTACTAAATCAAAATGGCTATTAACCAATTAACTTGGAAAATTGAAAAAAAAAATTAAATCACAGTCTGTGACTCAACAGTTACCTGCAGTTACAAGAGTGTTATAACACTAGCTACTGATATAAATCCAAGTATGTTTACTCAATAAATTTTCATTTCAGAGGGTAAAAGGCATGATGCTGGTATGTTAAGAATGTCTGGCCTCCATCATAACCTTCAGCAACATTCATTTGATACCAGTGGGCAACCACTGTGTATATATGGCGACCTCGCCTATCCACTCAGAATTCATCTTCAAGGATGAAGTAAAGTCAGGGAAGCTGTGGAGTGGGTGTTTAGCAACATTGTAACATACTTCGCTTTCCTAGATTTTAAGAAGAACTTAAAGATTGGATTTAGTCCAGTAGGTGTAATGTATTCAGTGTGTGCTCTGCTTAGGAATGCATGTACCTGCTTATATGGATCAACTACAAGCACCTATTTTGATGTTCAACCTCCTACATTAGATGATTATTTTCAGCATTAATTTATTTGAGAAAATCAAAATTGTAAATATGTATAATTTTTAATTTCAATACAGCTGAACTGACTTTGTAATAATAATACAGTACATTTCTATGATACAACTACATATACATTTGTTGTAAAAAGATGTAAAAATAATGTATTCAGATACTTTACCACACAAACTCTTCCTTAGTTTTCATTTCTTAAATATAATGGTATTAATATGACAATAATTAATGAGAAACTAATAAAATGTTTCAGTGTTCAAGGTTTTATCATAGTGTTCGGCGATTTTCGTCCAAGATATACCTCTCTCTTTTGAATCTGGTCAGTAGTTGTGAGGCTCTTCAACCAGTACTTCTCTGGTTAAATTTCAAAGGATGAAAGTGCTTTTTAAGGCCCTCATTTTTCAATTTAAATTTATTCGACTGCGATATGTTGTTTACGTGTGTAGACCTCAGAATTTCGTGAAAATAGGTCGACCAAAAAGTATCAAAAACGAATGGAATCAGGGTTTGTGATAACATTCAATTCGATAAAACCTCTGTATACGGCTTAATTTTCCTTTTGCTGACTTAGAAAAAGACTAGGATAAGTTTAAAATACAAAATACTCACCTTTCGAAACTCGTTCTCTGGAGGACGACTTCTGATCAAAATCTCGTTGTCGACGAGCGGCGGACGACGAGTTTCCCGCTCCCGTGACAGTGTCACGGAGAACTACGCATGCGCAATGTGAGCACGCCAGTAAACTCGTACTCGTACTCGTTCTCGTACTCGAATCTAAAGCTCTCTAATAGCTGACAACGCAGACCAATGAAGTCTTATTCGCGGATTTCTTCCTCAAACTTCCAGCAAGGAATGGGGTCACGGTTAAGTGTTGTTCACCACTCAAGATGGCAGTTCGATTCCCTGTAATCCTAAACATACCTATCACGAGTCTTTCAGCCAAGGAATGGAAGAAGACGAAGCGGTTAACCTTTTGAAACGTGTGTCGCAAATTGCTGATAAACAGAAAACAAAACAAGTTGCCAAAGTCCTTGAGTATCAACCCCTAGCACTAGCTGCTGCTGCGTATTATGTCCAAACTGTTGCAGCGATTGGATCTCCTCACTACAGTTGGGAAGACTACTTGGCTGTTTTGATGCAAGGTCAGCGAGAAGCAACCGAGGAACTTCTGGCGAAAGAGAGCCCAGCTTACCCGCACAAAATGACAACTGCCATAAGGATGACTCTGAAAAAGACGATCGAAAATGATACGGTTCTTTGACAGGCTTTCATTTTCCTCTCACTTGGTGCCTCAGAATCTATGCCAATGGAATCTGCAGTAGAATTCGTCCACTATTACTATGAAGAGTTACCAGAGGAGTTAGTCGAGTCAAAGATTTCTAGATCTTCCCTCTTTCTTTTCGCGAACGACGGTGAAGGTACCAAATTTATGCGGTTACATAGCACTGTACATAACATACTTAAAGAACGGTCGATTTTAAATCTGGAATCGACAGAAAGCTATGAAAACACCGCCACAGCGACAGGGATTTTTCTCACTTGGTGCCACAGAATCTATTCCAATGGAATCTGCTGTTAAATTCATCCGCTATCATAATGAGTTACCAGGAGAGTTGGTCGAGTCAAAGATATTTCGATCTTCTCTCTTTCTTTTCTCGAACGACAGTCAAGGTACCAAATTTATGCGGTTACATAACACTGTACATCAAATACGTAAAGAACGGTCGATTTTAAATCTAGAATCGACAGAAAGCGATGAAAACATCGCCACAGCTATCAGGATTTTTCATAATCTAATTCGATCAGAAAAGGAGAAACTACTCAAAGAGAGGTACACCTACGCCCTTTTGAATAAAGTGAAAACTCAATGAAAGGCACTACTTCACTACCTAGAATCCCAGTTTACTTCACCGGAAGGTGCTTTTCACGATGAATTGGCTGACTTTATTGATCCCGGGTACATCATTCACTGGATGTGGTCTACTGCTAGAATTTGTAATACACTTTGTGATTTTTTGTCTGCAGATTGGATACCGGAACTTGCCTCCAACTTTGTCGATAAAGAGAACTGTCAAGATAGCAGCCTACCAAACATCATGTTGAAAGTGAACGTCCTCTCACTACGTTCACATAAACACTGGAAAATATCAGCAAGCCAAAGAACTGTTCGAAATGTTGAGGCGTTGAACATTCAGCAAACATTAGTCGAAGGACTTAACATCGCTCCAGGCGTCAGTCGTATGGAGTTAGGTGACGCTTCCAGTAAACACTCCAACAATTGCCGAAGATTCTTGATGTGCACTGAATACGTCCATTTGACAGAGTTGTATAACGGCTTAGGAACGGTTTACAATTACACTCATCAACACAATCAGGCCATAGAACAGCTTGAAAAGGCTTTGGTGATTCTAAAAATGACTTACGGTGAAGACCATCTTAGGGTGACAGAAACTTACAACCGGTTAGGCCTAGTTTACAGCGATATTGGAAAATACAAAGAGGCCAAAGATATGCACGAAAAGGCGCTGCATGTTCTGGCCAAGAATTATGGCGAAGAACATGTTTGCGTAGCTGATACGTGTTTCTTGTTAGCAAATGCAAGCACTAATAGTGAAGAATATGAGACAGTCAAAGAACTACACGCTAGAGTACTGAAGATTCTGATGAAGATAAGGGGCGAAGAACATCTAAGTGTTGGTTATAGTTATTTCTGCCTCGGTGACGTCTTCCACAGCATTGGCCAAAAGGAGAAGGCCAAAGAACTGTACGAGAAGGGGTTGGGGATTCAGAAGAAGATATTTGGTGAAGAGAACGCCATGGTAGCAATATATTATTGCAAACTGGGAAAAATATACCAAGGCATGGGAAAGCTCAGTCAAGCCACACATTACCACAACAAGACACTTAAAATTTTTAAGAATGCCTTTGGTGAGGGGCATCTCGATGTGGCAGCATGCTATAACCGTTTAGGATACTGTTTCTTAAGCATTCAACAATACAATGAAGCTAAAGAAAACTATGAAAAAGCATTAATGATACTGAAAAACCTTTTCGGTGAGGAGTATCGTGATGTAGCAATGGGCTATTACAACTTAGCAAACATGTATGAAGAGATTGGGGAATACAAGGAAGCCATAGAACTATGGCTTCACTTGCTATCAGGAGAAAAATTGACGGTGACAAGCATTCCGAAGTGGAAATAATTTTTACCAAATTGAGAACAATAAAGAAACGACTAAAAAAGGTAACAAAGAAGAAACAAAACAATTAAGCCAAAGACGTCCATTGGAAGGTATTGATAATTTGAGGAGAGTGATACGGTGAGACACATCTTACGTTGCAGAAAATTGAAACAACGTGGCAAGGCTTAGTCGAGTACGGAAGATTTAAAAAAAGCCCAAAGCCTTCTTGAAAGAGCACTCAGTCAATGAAGACCATACCGACCTGGTTTCGACTTAGAAAACGAGGGAGATTTCCCCGGAATGACTACTAATAAATATTGGCATGCCGGAATAAAAAATCAAATTTGAGAGTAAGCAAGAGGCAAAGAAATCCAAGTGTAGGAACTAGTGAGTTGGCATCTCTCTTTCTGACTGTAAATTCTACAGAGAAGAACGGTGGAGCAAAGTTATTTAGAGCCGCCTCCATAACGTAACCTTGCCACGAAACACAAATTTAGAAGCAGAACGTTATCTATTACATTTATATTGCCTGTAATACTTTTTCAAGTATTGTTTTAGCCGATGTTATAGCGAAACAGCGTCCGAATAAATTCAGCAGAAGAAATTAAACGTAGGCGAATCACAGCCAAGGGCTACTTCCTCTCTCGTTTGCCTGTGGCGAGATATTTATATCTATCAATGCTGGACCCTAAAAAAAGCTTTATGGCAATTATTATTGGTTTTTTAGGGAGATTATGATTTCAATGTGGACTGTCTCACAAACTTAAGGAGAAAGTCTTTTCACACTGGGTGCATTTTTAAAAGTCCTCCCTATGCACTCTTTGATTGACCTTAACCCTTTAACTCCCGTGAGTGACCAAGACAGAATTTTCACCTTACAATTTATCAATTCAAGCAGACAATTGATGAGAATAAAGAAAAATATCAATTATAGGATTATTTGTAGGTCCAAAGCCAAATTCTCCAAACAAGCACCATAAGAATGTATGGCAGACAGTAAGGAGAATAAACAAAAAGATCTTAGGAGTAAAAGGGATAAGGCAGACATGCATTGTTGTGATTGGTCTTTCACATTCAGAGCATTTAAAGAGTCTCTCCTTTGTGTGCAGTCTCCTTATGAGCACTTTTAACTCACTGGATGCCTTTGACCCTTTTCATCCTAGGACCAGTATCCATATTCTCCATACTCTTTGCAATACTGTATATTTCCCGGTACTAACTAGAAGTATTTGTTTAACAATCAAAGCTTCTTAGGTTGGCGATTATTTCCTTTTTTCTCAAGATATTGATAAACTCTTCAACAGTACTACTGTAAGGATAAATTAGATGCAGGTCACTCTCAGGGTTTAAAGTTGTAAAACTGAATCACAAATGGTGCATTTGAAGGGTTTGAGGTCAATGTGGATCATGTACATGTGGCTATACAGCTCCCTTAATGATCTAAATTATCTTTTACATCAGTTGTGGTTTCTCTACAGAATGGACCATTCACTGTATTCACAAATGAGCTGAACACTTAATGGACTGATCATGCACTTGGTAAAAAGTTCGTTTCCACTGTGAACTCTTACATGGGCATTCAACTGTTGCCCATTTAAAGATGATTTACTCCGTAGAGTAATCTGTAATGAGACTTTTGTTCAAATATTGTTTTGAAATTTTTCTTAAACTGAGGACAATGGTGAGCCCGTTTTAACCAACCAAAAGTGATTTCTTTCATTGATGCCCAGATTTCAGTTTTGGCAAAGTGACTTGGGACAATGTAAACATTTATATCAGGGTTTATCCACCATTATGAATCCTCATATAATCCTTAAAAAGAAAAGAACTTATGAAGGCTAACTTGCAATGACTGTCTTTTTAAAAGTGGCCCACCTCCTTTGCTATGTTCTCACAAGTCTGCATGCTTTCAATTCTTAGGAATGTTCAGAACTTTTGTCACCCTTACTGCATTTCAAAGGCCAATCACAGCTGCTGTGCACTTCCTGGTGATCGAGTGGTAAGGTTTTACTTCTCTGTGTGACTTGTTTTTCCATATGCAATACATTTGTAATGTTTCTTTCCTTTATGGGTTCTCCTCAGAGTAAGTGCATTCTCCATGAGGCCCCCTGGTTCATACCAGGATTTTTTCCTTTGAATACTGACATTAGAGCAGGTCCCCTAATGGCATTCCATTTTGCTTTTGTATTCATGATACCTTTGATAGTTTAAACTTTCTTTCTTGTTTTCTCCTTACGGCATTCAACTTTACATCTCATGGAAGAAAAATTTGTCATCATTATTAATAACCCTCTATATGTGACCAGGCTCACAATTGTGGATGACATTGCAATATTTTTTGTTATAATTTTAGAATAACATCTTCAGAAACTATTTCCTATGATAACCAAATCATCATACACACAGGATTTGTATCATAAATTTCCTTTAAGTCGCACCATCACACCTAACTATTTCCTATGATAACCAAATTATCATACACACAGGATTTGCATCATAAATTTCCTTTAGAATGATCACACCTAACTTCCAAAATTTTAGAGAATTTCCTGCTATTGTTCGATTCCTTATAAAAGAAGTACAGTTAGTTAGTTTAACTCAGTAGTTCAGAGTGTCAAGACCAGCACTTACAAGCTCAGAAACTCTTGGTCACAAAAAAGTGACTCCAGTACATGTAACCTCAAGTTAGTGACCTATTTTACTGAGGATTTGCTTGCAATCACCCTTTCTTTTTATCAGTATTATTTCTTTTGTACTTTCCTGTATAAATAAATTTGATTGTGGCTATAAGTCTGTCTCGTTGTTCAAATAACAACATCAGAACCTGCCTCGGTCACATATAGCATAGCATCAATATGTTTATTCTCTATGCTGTTTTAGTATAATCTCAGAGCTGAGCAAAGAGTTTCCAGCAATCTGATTGGTTGAGTGGTTCCTTATATGACGCTGTATAAACCGCTCCACGCAGTTTCTATACAATGTTAAAATAAAATGTTAATAAATGTTACTAAAATGTTATGATTTTAGAAATTTCTCTGTTGTTCAGCTCTGAAATTATACTAAAACAATTATTTGCCTCAGGTTCGGCGAATATCGTCAAATAATCCCCTCACTTCGTCTCTGGAATTATTCAACGATATTCACCTCGCCTTTGGGAAATAATTGTTAAATATAATTTTGAGTTAACCCTTTATGCCCTAATAGTGACCAGCATCTAATTTCTCCTAACAATATAACTGTCTGATCAAACGTACAGATCATGATAATGAATGAAATGATCACCAAAGATTAAATGTCTTGATGTTTGAACAAATTCTCTCAATCAGTAAAATAAGAAACATACGGAGAACAGCGATGAGAATATATATGTAGATATGAGGGCTTAAAGGGTTAATGAACAGTAGAAAGGACAGCAATTCCCTCCGCTGTAATCCTCCTAAGTATACAATATATTTGTTAGTATTTCTCTTGCATAAGTTATTTTATTTCACAGCATACTGGAAATTACTAAAACTTTTAAAAAATGAATAAACAACTAGTTTGCTAAGTATCACCTTACTCTTAGACTAGTCCAAAGTAGTGGGCAAATAGCTTGGCTTATAAAGGTCAAATTAATAAATAGATAAATAATGGTACATGGTACCTGTATTTCTTATCTGTGAAAACAATATCTGTTGATTACCACTTCACAAATTTTGTGAAGCAGTGTGATAGGTTGTGAGAGCACTGCTGATCCCACCATAAAAGTGGTGTAATGAGCATTGTAAAGGGAAGTTTGAGAGTTATCAGTAGGAGCCTGATAGATACATTAGTGGAGGGACTTCCATCAATGTCTTCAATGTAAATAGATAAATGTTTTGTTCTCAAACAAGGAAATTATTTTCAATGTTATCATTGAACACTTTTTGGGGGGATGAAAGAGTTCAACCTCGTACTCAAATTTTTTTTCTGATGCTGTGAAGACTTCTCAAATCATTTTCACTTTTGTTTCCAATAAATGAATGTTTTTTCTAAGTCATGTGGTCCCTCTTCTCCAAGACAAAATTAATTCTGCCCAGTGTTCTTCCTGCATCACAAGTAGCTTTATCATGTTAGAAAGCCTGCAAAAGAATACATTCTATTGCTTTTATGACTTAACTAGTTACATGTGGGCTCTTTAATCTGGTAAAGCATCTGCTTGGAAACTGAATTGACCAATCAGACAGTTAGTACTATGTTCATTATGTCCTAATGTGTTCTAAACTTTTCTGTCTTGGTTTTTATAATCCATAAACAATTATTTGCTGAAGGCAAGGCGAATACTGAATTATTCTACAATATTCACTGAACCTTAAGCAAATAATTGTTTAAGTACAATGATTGTTTAAGTACAATAATTGCTCAGTGTAGTGTCCAGGCCTCCAAGTCCACGCCCAAGGCCCTAGGAGACGTTGACTCGAGTATTTATTATGCACTGTAAAGTGAGAACGGGGTGTGAGAAAATCTGGGATAACGAACAAACTAAGCGAGCTGTAAGCGAACTGTAAGCGAACTGTATAAGCGAACTCCAGAACGTTACATTGGCGACGAGGATCATCTCATAGGCGTTCGATCGAATTGTTTCGATCGAGAAAGCTCTGCGAATGGCCGCATATGATACAAATCTCAACTTCGGACCTTTTGACCCGGACCTAGATCTGACATCGGTCGGCACACGATTTAGGAAATATCTCGAAAGATTCAAAGTATACGCTGCAGCGATGGATATAAAGGACAAAGCGAGAAAACGAGCACTACTCCTACACTGTGCTGGTCCCAAAGTACAGGACATCTTCGACACACTAGAGGATACGGGAGAAGACTTCGAAACCGCAGGAGAGAAACTTCTAGAGTATTTTGAGCCTAAAAGACATCATCTTTTTAGCATATACCAATTTCGGCAGTTAGCCCAAGAGAGAGAGTCCCGACAAGCTTATGTTCGGGAGAGAGATAAGAAGTAAACTGCCAGAAAGGGTCGCTCCCCAGGAAGAACAACGCCATGAACTAATCCGTGAAAGAGACGAGAGAAAGAAGAAGCAAATGAAAGCTTATGCTGATGAGCGCAGACACACATCCCAAAGCTCGATCAAAATTGGTGACCGTGTCCTTTTGAAACAGAATAGGGGTAACACGTTGACCCCGCCCTATGATCCACGACCATATGCAGTCGTTGGAATAAAAGGGAGCATGATCACTGTGAAGAGGGGAAAGGAAGTCAAATCCCGCAATTCTTCCCACTGTAAGGTACTCAAGTATGCTGGAAAGGAGGAGCACAACGATTTGGATTGGGACAAAGAACAACAACCGATGAACAGGCGACCAACGAACCGCCATATTGAAGTAGGGGAGGTTCCTGGAGAAGGAAATATAGTCATGCAAGAGACGCACAGGGGACCGACAATCGCGCCATCGGAACCCTGGAGATCAGTACGAGCCAGAATGTCCACGTGGGAAACAATTTACAGAGACTTCAAGCCTCACTAAAGAAAAGGGGGGAGGTGTAGTGTCCAGGCCTCCAAGTCCACGCCCAAGGCCCCAGGAGACGTTGACTCGAGTATTTATTATGCACTGTAAAGTGAGAACGGGGTGTGAGAAAATCTAGGATAACGAACAAACTAAGCGAGCTGTAAGCGAACTGTAAGCGAACTGTATAAGCGAACTCCAGAACGTTACACTCGGGTCCTTTGAACTATGTTCTGAATTCGATCTGTAAAGAAAGCATTGTGCATATCTTATTACAATTGTGGTAATTACTGGTATTGAGATAAGACGGGGGTTTGAGCAGCGAGGGTTATTTAATTCAATCAACAAAAACTTCATATCTCTCTTTTGAAAAGTGTACTGCCAAACTCAGTAGCATCTTGTGTGCTCTTTGCAATTGAGTTTTCTTCTGTGACCTACTTATTACTTTCTTGGAAACTTGACAAAATGTGAGGCAGCCATTTTGAAATTT